>NC_056731.1:1682019945-1682067445 GCF_019279795.1 Protopterus annectens | reverse complement strand
GTGGGTGCGCAACATAATACAGCTCTTATCCCACTGCTGTTAATCTGTTCATACTGGTGAGGAGGTAAATTATCAAACAAGTTGGAAGGACAGATCAACAAAGTTGCTATATGCAGTTGATGTAGCACTACAGTTAGACTCTGAGGAAGAACTTCAGGAAAGGATAAAGTAATGGAATGAAAAACTGATGGCACATGGGATAAAAATGAGTAGAGATAAGACAGTTGTAATGGCAGCAAATGGGAACATCAGAAGAAGCTGTGAATTGAGATAGAAGGAAAAATTGTGGAACAGTCGAGGGGAAGGGAAGTCTGTATGAGGAGGTCAAAACTGGAATCAGAGGCACTGCAGCTAACTGGCACAAAGTGTCATGGGTAGTGTATGGCAGAAGTGTGGCAAAGAAGCTAAATATAAGAGGTACAAAACTGGTGTAACCAGTACTACTGTATGATACAGAAACCTGGACAGACAAGGCAGAGCAGTTGAGGAAGCTGGAGGTGATGGAGATGAAGTATCTCAGATGGATGGTAGGATGCGCACTGTGGGACAGACAAAGAAATGAGGACATCATAGAAACCAAAGTATCTCCAATTGCAGACTAGGTAAAAGACAATAGATTACAGTTGATTGGGCATATGTGCAGAAAAGCAGAAGACAACCTAGTAAATAAGATTTGGGACAGACAGGAAAAAAAACAAGAAAAAAATGAGGTCATCCAGCAAAGAGATTGATTGTTTGAGAGAAAACCTGTGACAATCAGAGATGACTGCTGAAGAAGGCAGGAGAGTGACATTGAATCAAGTGAAATGGCGACTGTTGACACAACAACCTAACCCCATGTAGAGAAAGGGGAAAAATAGATTGTTGATGATGGTGGTGTTCTACCCATATGGTAGGCTTAAATGATGCAGCACCTCTCAAAGCAAGGTAGTATAGTTAACAGAAAACATCATCTTAGCAGTGAATCTTTGAGTGAAATTGTTGCCATTATAGATAAGTGATTTATAGCACTATGGTCTGAAGCTCATTTCTAAGTTGTGGCCCTTTCTATGTGGAGTTTGCATGCTCTCTCCTTATCTAGAAGGAATTTCTTTGGGAATTCAAGTTTGATTTCACTATTTCAAAACTTGGTTTAACGGGCTGCACTGAATTATATATACATATATATATATATATATATATATATGTGTGTGTGTGTGTGTGTGTGTGTGTGTGTGTGTGTGTGTGTGTTTGTAAAACAATAAGCCAGTATTCTGGTGTGATAAAAAATAAGCCTTTTTTCTGTTGTGCAGTTGCAGTAGAGAATTAAACCAGTTTCACTTATACAAGTTTCGTCAGTAGCTTTGGTATATATAATTAGAATAGGGGATAGGATTGCAGGTGCCCCCAGCAGAAAAAAAAAATTGCTTTAATTTTTTTTTTTTTTTTTTTATTTAAGTATATGCCTGAGTGGTTGTGCTCAACTAATTAACATTCAATATAATGTTTAGTTGACTAAGTCCATACACACACACACACACACACACACACACACACACACACACACACACACACACACACACACACACATATATATATATATATATATATATATATATATATATATATATATATATATATGTATAGGCTTACAATCACTTTGTTGATTGCACTTCGTGTGATTGACATTTGTGCGAAACTACCTTTGACGGTGCAGATCACAGTATAGTGGGGATCTGAAAATGTTTCTTTCTCTTACTGTAGTGCAATCCCGGAGTTTGTATATATAAGTAGGGGGGGGGGGTTTGGGTGCACAGCCACCCCACATGTGGGTAGTGTTTGTTTATGTTGAGCGGAAGTGCAGCATTTCAGTAAAGCCGACATTTTCGAAATTTCGACTTTACTAAAGTGCTGCCTTTGACATTTTTTGTGTTTGGTGTTGAGCTTTCCACACATGTGATTTGGACGTCTTAACACTCAAATGGAGTAGATTTGAGTATGTGATAGTAAATCTATATATGTATGTATGTATAAATATATATATATATATATATATATATATATATATATATATATATATATATATGTATGTATATATATATATATATATATATATATATATATATATATATATATATATATATATTTACTTTGTTTGTTTGTGTCTTTCGGCTTTTCCCGGTTAGGGGTTGTCACAGAGGAATTCCAGTCCGCTAATGATTGGTAGTGGATTTTTACGTACCGGGTTACCAGCCCTGACGCACAACCTTCAATGAAGGCATGCCCCATTCACGTATGCCTCCACACAGAAGATGCTCTAGCTGAGAATCGAACGGGACAACGTCTTGCTATGAGGCGACAACGCTACCACAGCACCACCACCGCAGCCGCAGCTATATATATAGATTTACTAGATTTACTATGTATATATAATATATTATATATATTATATATATATGTGTGTGTGTGTGTGTGTGTGTGTGTGTGTGTGTGTGTGTGTGTGTGTGTGTGTGTCTGTGTGTGTGTATATATATAATCTATGTGTATATATATATATATATATATATATATATATATATATATATATATATATATAACATAAATATATATATAAATATATATATATATATATATATATATATATATATATATATATATATATATATATATATATATATATATATATATATATATATATCTTCTTCTTTTGGCTGCTCCTGATAGGGGTCGCCACAGCAGATCAACTGTTTCTATTTCTTCCTGTCCTCTGCATCTTGCTCTGTCTCACCAACGACCTGCATGTCCTCTCTTACCACATCCATAAACCTTATCTTAGGCCTTCCTCTTTTCCTGTTGCCTGGCAGCTTCATCCTTAGCATCTTTTTCCCAATATACTCTGCATCCCTCCTCAGCACATGTCCAAATCAATGTAATCTTGCCTCTCTGGCTTTGTCTCCAAACCTTCCAACCTGGGCTGACCCTCTAAAATACTTATTCCTAATCCTGTCCATCCTTGTCATACCCAGTGCAAATCTTAACATCTTTAACTCTGCCACGTCAAGCTCTGACTCCTGCCTTTTTGTCAATGCCATTGTCTCCAACCCATATAACATAGCTGGTCTCACTAACCTCTTGTAGACCTTCCTTTTCAATCTTACTGGTACTCATCTGTCACAAATCACTGCTTACACTCTTCTCCACCCACTCCATCCTGCCTGTACTCTCTTCTTCACCTCTCTTCTACACTCACCATTACTCTGAACTGTTGATCCCGAGTATTTAAACTCATCCACTTTCGCCACCTCTACTCCCTGCATCATCACCATTCCTCTATCCTCCCTCTCATTCACACACATATATTCTGTCTTAGTCCTGCTGACCTTCATTCCTCTTCTCTCTAGAGCATATCTCCACCTCTCCAAGGTCTCCTCCTCCTGTTCCCTACTCTCACTACAGATCACAATGTCATCTGCAAACATCATAGTCCACTGGGAATCTTGTCTGATCTCATCTGTCAACCTGTCCATCACCACTGCAAATAAGAAAGGGCTCAGAGGTGATCCTTGATGTAATCCCACCTCTACCTTAAACCCATCAGTCACTCCTACCACATACCTCACCACTTTCACACTACCCTCGTACATATCCTGTACCACTCTTACATACTTTTCTGACACTCATGATTTCTTCATACAATACCACAACTCCTCTCTAGGCACCCTGTCATATGCTTTCTCTAAATCCACAAAGACACAATGCATCTCCTTCTGACCATCTCTGTACTTCTCCATCAACACTCTCAGAGCAAACATCACATCTGTAGTGCTCTTTCCTGGCATGAAACCATACTGCAGATCGCCAATCATCACCTCCCTTCTTAACCTAGCTTCCACTACTCTTTCCCATAACTTCATGCTGTGACTGATCACTTTAATCCCTCTGTAGTTACTACAGCTCTGTACATCACCCTTATTCTTGAAAATTGGTACCAAAACACTTTTTCTCCATTCCTCAGGCATCCTCTCACTTTCCAAGATTTCATTAGACAATCTAATTAAAAACTCCACTGCCATTTCACCTAAACACCTCCATGCTTCCACAGGTATGTCATCTGGACCAACAGCCTTTCCGTTCTTCATCCTCTTCATAGCTATCCTTACTCCCTCCTTGCTAATCCACTGCACTTCATGATTCACTATCCACACATCATCCAACCTTCTCTCCCTCTCTTCCTCTTCATTCATCAGCCCCTCAAAGTGCTCTTTCCATCTGCTCAACACACTCTCCTCGCTTGTGAGTATGTTTCCCTCATTATCCTTTATCACCCTTACCTGCTGCACATCTTTACTAGCTCAGTCCCTCTGTCTAGCCAATCGGTACAGGTCCTTTGCTCCCTCCTTAGTGTCCAACCTTTTATACAACTCTTCATAAGCCTCATCCTTAGCCTTCGCCACCTCTCTCTTTGCCATGCACCTCATCTCCTTATACTCTTGTCTACTTTCTTCATCTGT
Organism: Protopterus annectens; assembly: GCF_019279795.1. Classification (NCBI taxonomy): domain Eukaryota; kingdom Metazoa; phylum Chordata; order Ceratodontiformes; family Protopteridae; genus Protopterus; species Protopterus annectens. Next base: position 1,682,062,955 of record NC_056731.1, on the reverse strand, counting down.
CTGACAATCCCACTTCTTCTTCTTCACCAACCTCTTTCTCTATATACTCTCCTGTACTTTTTCATTCCATGACCAAGTCTCCTTGTCCTCCTTCTTCTTTCCAGATGTCACACCAAGCATCTTTCTAGCCATCTCTCTTACTAGCTCTGCTGTAGTTACCCATCTATTCGGTAACTCTTCACTGCCACCCAGTGCCTATCTTAACTCTTCCCTGAACATCACCTCACAGTTACCCTTTTTCAATTTCCTCCATTTGATCCTTGGTGCTGGTCTCACACTCATCCTCCTCTTCTTGATCACCAATGTCATCCTACCAACCACCATCCTATGCTGCCTAACTACACTTTCCTCTGCCACCACTTTACAGTCTCCAATCTCCTTCAGACTGGCCCTTCTACATAAGATATAATCCACCTGTGTGCATCTTCCTCCACTCTTGTATGTCAACCTATGCTCCTCCCTATTGTTAAAATACGTATTCATCACAGCCATGTCCATCCTTTTCGAAAAATCCACTACCATCTGACCTTCTGCATTCCTTTGCTTTACACCATATCTACCCATCACTTCCTCATCCCCTCTGTTCCCTTCACCAACATGCCCATTGAAATCTGCTCCAGTCACCAGTCTCTCACCCTTGGGTACAGTCATCACCACTTCATCCAACTCACTCCAAATTTTTTCTTTCTCATCCATTGCACACCCAACTTGTGGAGCATATGCACTAACAGCATTCATCATTACACCATCAATTTCCAGCTTCATAAACATCACTCTATCTGACACTCTTTCACCTCCAAAAACACTCTTAGCATACTGTTCCTTCAGGATAATGCCTACGCCATTTCTCCTTCCATCTACACTATGATAAAACAATTTGAAACCGCCTCCAATAAACCTAGTCTTGCTCCCCTTCCATCTAGTCTCTAGCACACACAATATACCAACCTTCCTTCCGTCCATCATATCAGCTAGCTGTCTCCCTATACCAGTCATACTGCCAACATTCAAAGTTCAGACCCTCACTATCACAGTCCTAGCCTTTACCTGTCTTAGGGCATGCCTTCCCCCTCTTTAGATCTTATGGTTTCAACCATAAGAAATTCAAAGTTTTGCAACTTCCAGCTTTAAAAGTAGATCAGTATATATATATATATATATGGTTCTACCTGACTTCATCGACACGCCGGAACATCGACAGCGAAATCGGAAGCCGCAGAAGAGCGAAAGTGCAGAAGACCGACGGGACCCAGAAGATCGACAGTGCAGAAGACCGACCCGACGGATGAAAGCACCGACGCTGAGGATGCCGAAATGGGAAAAGGCTGTGTAAGTATGCGGTAGTGACGTTAGGGTGCGAAAGGTAAGTGTGGATAGGGGTGGGTTAAGTGAGTTAGGGTTAGAGCGGTCAGGTAAGTGTCTAGTGAATGTGTTGGGTTAGGGGATAAGTGAGTTAGGGTTAGGGGCGGGTCAGGTAAGTGTGCGGTAGTGATTGTGTTTGGGTTAGGGGCGGGATAAGTGAGTTAGGGTTAGGAGCGGGTCAGGTAAGTGTCTGGTAGTGACGGACCTTAGGGTTAGGGTTTGGGTCAGGGTTGTAGGTAGTTGTGTATGTGAGGTTTAGTGTGGGTTTGCAGGGATTTTGGTGTGCTTGTGTTGTGTATGTGGTTTTGGATGGGAATGTGTTTTGTTTGTTGATTGTGGTGTGTGAAGTGTATAAGGTTTGGTGTTTGTGTACCGTCGGTTATTTCGTTGTCGGGTATGTGAATTTTCGTGTTTTGGTACTGTCGGTTATGTGGTTTCGGTGATTGCGTTGTCGGTGTTTTGGTGTTTCGGTGAAGTCAGGTAGAACCATATATATATATATATATATATATATATATATATATATATATATATATATATATATATATATATATATATATATATATATATTGAATTTCTTATGGTTGAGACCATAAGATCTAAGTTTTGAAATGCTGAATGGTTTAAACAGAAGTTGCCGTACAGCGCGTAATGGGAACTTTACCATTTTCCTCGCTGTAGTGCAATCTCAGAGTTGGTATATTTAATTAGTGGGAGGTGTGAGGGGTGCAGGGGAACTTGATCCCCTGCAAACACATAAAAAAATTGTATTTATTTTTTTTTCAAAGATTCCAAGTTTCAAAACTTTCATCTTATGGTCTCAGCCATAAGAAATTAAAAGTTTGGTAGCTTCAAGCTTTAAAAGTAGACCCATCCATATATATTTATATAGATATATAACTAAGGGTAACATTTTTTGACACATAAAAACATTTAATAAAAACTACAAGAAACACTATACAAAAATATAATTCCTTAAACTTCCTGTAGTGGAGGCCCATGAAATGCATGCAAATGACCGTTATAAAGGCATACTGGTGTTTCAGCTATATGATTTCTCTGGCTTATTTTTAATTTATATTTGCATTTACTCTTTATTGTTTTTAAGCTGTCGACAGCTTTTGGAATTAGCTTTTATTAGCCTGAATGCACCAGCAAAGAGTTAAAAAAAGAACAAGTAAAAAATGTCATGGGCATTCACTTTGTTCATTTTTTCTGTCTTCTCAATGTTTCCTCACCATCTGGATAGGAAATAAGATTTGGTAACAACCCAATTTGCCCATGGACATCTTCAAAAGGGGGTTAGATAAATGTTAGTGGGAACTAAGAGGGTGAGGGGAGATGAAAGGGTTAAATGGTAATGAGGGATGACTGAAGGGAAATGAGGTAATGGTAGGGTGGGGATTAAGGGATTTAGGCAAGTGTAACTGGGTAAGTAATCACATTTTGGCGTGAACTTGTTACTGCAAGCTTACTTCCCGATGACCTGTAGGTATTGTGGTGGATAGGTAGGCCTGGATTGATGCTTGTATACGTGGAAAGGTACTGCTAGTTTTTTTTTTTTGTAAAGTATAGACAGTTCTTGGCCAGTAGTATAGATCTCAAGGTGGTTTAATGGGCTGTGATTGGTAGTGGGGTCATTAAATTAGTAGTTGGCCAGTAGCCCTTACATTTGCATTTGGCCATTAGTGCTGTCATTTTCTAATGGCTGGTTAGTGGTCGATTAAAAGATGCTCTGGTTTGCTGGAGGTGTCATTGCTGGGAATTTCATGTGAGCCTGGCTTTGTGTGGCTAGGTTCTACTCACCAGAGCTGTCAGGGTGTTTGCAGGGTTTTTCAGGTTTTCTCGGGACTACTTGCCATGCCGAGAACAAGCGTGATGTTGCTGGAGGTTCACTTAGCAGATACTGTGAATGTAGCAAATGTTCATTTGCTCAAAGTTTACATTGGTGTGCATGACTGTGATGAGGCACAACAGGAGAGGTGACTATCATACCTTTCAACTGTACAGATGCACAGACTGTCCACATTTGGCCTCATATTTTAGTTCTGATTCTCAAGTAGAGGGAGGGATTTCCCTGGCCGCCTGACATGCTTCTCAACTGTCTCGGATTTTCACAGTTCAACTGTACGGACTTCACAGGCTGTCCATATTTTGTTCACATTTTAGTCCGATTTTCATACAACTGTTCCAGAAAATTAATGGTAATATTGGGGAATGAAGTGAGGAAATGGTGTCAGATATCTTGAGTTGAGACTTCAGACACTACTGGAGAGTTAGGCTAATGTGAAGCTGGTTCTACCAACTTTGTACAGGGTAAGAATAGCATTTGGGAACTGTTAATGGCTGTTTTCCTGGTTGACTGGGGTTGAGATGAATTGCAGGTCACATCAGTAGTTGTGGTGGTGGGCAGCAAATAGTAACGGAAAAGGATTCGCTTGGTGGCTGAGAGTTTTCCCTAGGCTGCAGTAGCATGTGTTGACCTTGCCAGTGAGAGCCATTACAGCTGTTAAGGTTAATGCATCAGGGCGGTGTATGATATGTTTTGTAGAAATGGTGATGAGGGATGGTCGTCTCAGTTGTGGATGTTCTTTGTCCCCAGGGCTGTGGTTTGTAGACTGATGTGGTGCAACAAGCTTCTGGATTAGTATTATTAAAAAAAAAAATAATAAAAAAAAATGAATCAGTATTATTAAAAAAAAAAAAAAAAGTTGGTCTAGTTTCGTCACTTTCTACTGGGGTCTATATTACATGATTGAACAGTCAAATGTTCGAACACGTAATAATTGACCAAAAGCTAGGAAGCTCATAGAACAGTTGGGCCCTGGGCAGCACCTAGTGTCATCAAGTTTTGATTGTGTGGTGCAGACAATAATATCTTTCTTTTCTTTTATAGATGAAGTACAGGGTGGCCATCAGTTATGAGTCTGCAGATGGAGAAGAACAGAGCGGGTATCCATTGATGGCAGAACAGAAGTGCACTGGCGATGGTGCAGATTTTGCTGAGGTGAATGCTTCAGCAGCTAGAAGGGGCATGTGGAGGCCACAGTTAATGCTACATTATTAGGAGCTTTTAAGGCATGTTAGACCTACTGTGGTTGGTGAGTTAGTGTGGGTATGAGTGATGATTAGGTATGTGAGGGGCAGAGTGAAGCAGGTTCAGGGATTGTTTATGGTGACTTGGTGAGTTCTCCACAGGTGTGATAGAGCCATCACAATGTGAGGTTGGGATCCATGATGTGGATGTAGTAACTGAGCTTGTAAGGCTATGCAGATATGTTGACAGTATCGTTACTTGGTGGAGCTTTGTTGTTATTTGAAATGGTTAACTTTCATTTGCAGAATAGGACAGTGGTATGAACACTTGGCTTTGTCAGGTGAGACTGGCTGGCAAATACATTTTGAAAGGTTGGAGCAGGTTGATAATGTAAAGGCTGGTGGATTATGGCTATTGACAATTTTTTTTTTTACAGTTTGGAGTTAGTAAATGGAGGTTCATTGGGTTACCATCTGGGAGCGGTGCCCTTTTTTGGATGTCTTGGCCTTATGCATGCATCAGATTCCATTAACAGGATGACGCGTTGGTCAGGAATTCACATGTTGGTCATTGGATAATTGGCCCTGTAATAGAGGGTGCAGTGTTCAAATTAGTAAACTGATCTGTGTGAAAAGAAAAGCCATTGTAGGTCATTTCAGATTCTTTGGGCTGAAAAAGGAGGTGGCAGTTAAGCAGGATGGTATGCAGCTTGGCTTGAATTGTTTTTATGTTGTTGAGCTTGGTGTTTTGGTGGTAAATGTGGCAGGTAATGTCCTGGGAATATATTTCAGAGCTGTTGTGGGTGGTTAGGATAAGACAGGGCATGTTTTAGTACAGAGGTCTTGCAAGGTTATAGGGTTTTTTTGGCATTGGCTAGGGATCATTTGGTTTATTTTATCGAGTTAGCCAGCTTTTTGCTTCAGGTAGTTAAATGATAAAGGATGACTGGGATCCAGTTTGGCTCATAGAGGTGAGGTACACCAAATGATGTTTTGGTTTCAGTTGTCTATAAGGTTAGGTACATTAGAGGAGTTTGCTGCAAGTCTGGCTACTGATTGGAAAGGAAGTTTCTTTTGGACATTAATAGATACATTGGACAAGAAAATGGGGCAGTTAGGTTTGATGGTGCAATTGGTTTTGCATGGTATGGGATTTTTACTGTTTGCTGCCTTTGGCAGGTAATGACTTGGTGGTGGGGCTTTGGGTGAGGATGACAAGTTAGAGGGGGTGGAGTACTTTGAATGATGCTTGGCTTATGGCTTCTTAATGAGTGATTAGGTTTTTGGAAGTTTGGTAGGACAGAGGGAGAACAGCCTGGTCAGGCTGGTGGGTGGAGAAGGGGACAGGCTAGCCCTCTTCTGTTCGCCCTCTAGTTTTGGAGGTTCATTTCAATGAGTTGGGATAGGAAAATGAGCAGTTGGACACTGCTTGATAAATAAAATAACTGAGTGGAGGTAAGGACTCTCTTTATTTGGTTGGAGGTTTAATTCAATAAATGGTAAATGAAGTGAGTAATGGGATGCTGCTTCATAAGTATAATAATTGAGTGGAGGTATGGACGCTGCTTATTTGGTTGGAGGTATAATACAATAAATGGCAAATGAAGTGAGTAGCTACTTCATAAGTAAAGTAAGTGAGTGAACGTATGGACGCCGCTTCCTGGATCAGGATGAGTAAGGTCACGCTGTCCTGTTTAACATTACATGGATGTTTATGCTGTGATTAAAATTAACTATACTATGTTTCAGTTGTAATTAATAATGGTTAACAAATTTATGTTTATGGAACTTTAATAAAGGAAGTCAAACATCATTCGGTGTGATGTGTTTATCGAAGGGGACCAGGACAAAATGTTCTTAGCAGTGTGAGCTAGCGCCAGTACTTTGTCCAAATTTTAAACTCTGTGAGTCTTGGATTCTTGTTGTACAACTGTTGTTGCATTTCTAGTGCCTTTGCATATGTTATTTATCTATTTCTGTAACAATTTTATGCTATTTTGAACTTTTGTGAAATTTCCTATTATATTTCTACTCAACTCTACTTTGCTATGTCCCTCCATCTTTGGTGTGTCGCCCATACAGGAACTCAAATTTGTTAAATCTTACTGATGATTTGGGAACCTGTCTTATGGCAAACAGAAGGAATGAACATCACTGATCCCAGTTCAAAATATCCTTATATTTTGTCTTCTTTAGCAGAGACATCAGAGTTTCATTAAAGTGCTTCATTAAGTTTGAGGGTGATACACTGAAGTTCTTACCTCTTTTTCTAAAAAACATTGGTAAACACTGATTTGTCACCATGGACATAGATAAGATTTCCTGGTTGGAGTATTTCTTTGAATATAACTATCCAAGAAAAAGTCACACATTCTTTGGCTACTGGCATTGTATTGGCTTGTGCAGTGGTACTTTTTCAGGATGGATAGTAGTACAGCCAATAATCACTACAATGCGTTGGGACCATTACTAGACTTTACTAGTGGTTCTATGAGATCAATGGCTATTTGCTTGAATGGAGTTCAATGATAGCCATAAGTATTAGTGGACTTCTCAACTCAGTATCAAGCCAATAAATCCTAGTTAAAATTCCATCTTTGTTTTTTGTCCATTTTGCAGTTCCTAAAATGTGACTATGTACAAGTTTCATCACACATGGTCAATGAGGTTTTAATAGTCAGTGTAGTATTTATATCTCATCTCCCAGTTACCCTAAGTGTTCCTCAGGGCTCTATATTGGCCCCTCTCCTTTTCTCAATATTTATCAATGACCTCAGCCTAGCTGTTCCTTTAACTAACTGTGTACAATACGCAGATGATTTGACAATTATCTGCTCAGCTAAATCTCAATCCCAACTATAGACTCTAACTCAGACCATGGTCAATAAAACAGACAATTTGTTTCTACAATGTTGCCTCCTCTTGAACCCCAAAAAAAACAAACTCCTCCTCTTCACTCTCAATGAACTTTTCAGTCTTATCCACTAATGGTACACTCATATCTCCTGATCCAACAACTAAACTTCTAGGGATAACCATTGATAACAGCCTGAACTTTGAAACCCATATCAACAATGCCATAAAAAACTGTCAACAGGAAACTAGGCTCCCTCTATAGGATAAAACCCTTTCTCTCCCCACTAGCCAGAACCACTATTGCCTATTCCCACATTATCTCCACACTTCTCTATGCTTCTTCCATATATACTAACTTGTCAAAAAATAACCTTAACAAACTAGCCAACGCTTACAATAGCATTGCCAGATTTGCTACTGCTTCCTCCTTTAGGACCCATCACTGCCATAACCTGAAACAATTAGGCTGGTTAGAGCTTCTGAATCAGATTCACTTTAAACAACTCACCATTGCGCACAAAACCCTTTTCCAGCCTACCAATACCCCAATACTTGCTAGTCTCAATATAAGAACCTTTCATGGCAGGAGATGCTCTGTTCTCAAATGCAGTTGGAAAGTATTGGAACCAACTCCCCCATGAACTTACATCGCTGCCTTCATTTACACTTTTTAAACACAATCTGAAACTCTTATCTTAAAACCCATTGGTTATGTCCCTGTACAAATCCAGACTAATCTCATACTGTATCCCAAATACCCTCTCTTAAGACCTAATTCCTGCTCTATCTGTGTCTTTTTAGATCAAGGCCTATCCTTGGCAAAAACATATCTTATCCTAATAGAGATAATTTAAAATACCTGGCTAAATGCTTCTGCATATAATTCTAAAGCATCCTACCTAAGGCAGGCAACAAGTATTGTTTAAACTGTAAGCATTGCTAAACTGTTGAAATTTGAAGTATGTATTTGTTTAACAATTACTTTCCAGTTACTAATGAAGTCTTGTACATAACGTCTAAAATATCTTATCTAATGCTTGTAACATGTTTTTTGTATAAACTGTGAAGATTCCTGAACTGTTTAAAATGTATAGTATTTAACTGTATAACAACTAGTACCTGTATGTTAGTAGTCTAGTAATCTCCTGGAGCTTATCTCCCTGGGACTCTACTGAAAATGGACATAAATCCAGTTAGACTATCCCGGTCAACAAATGTAAAATAAAATAAAATAAAATAAAATATTTATTCTCTGTCTTTATTTACGCCATGTTGCAAGTCATTCTTTAAGTGAATATGGGATGGGATCATCCTGCTCACCTATTTTTTGTTCTACTTGGATTGTTTTTTCTGGTTCTGCTTAATGTATCATCTTCACACTATTCCTTCTAAATATTTTCATTGTTTGTCTGCAAATCTGCGAAATCGAGAACATTTTCAGTAGGAATGATCAGCAGTGACATTAAATGTAGGGTGTAGTTTGTTCACTTAGGAATAATGTTATATGACCTTCCTCTTCTCCTCTTTCTTCATCCACAAAAGACAGCTCACGCCAGTGATTCTCTTCTGCTTTTGGTTTTGGCAACTCTTTTACTTTTACCTCAGTCACTCCTTTTTCTCACGGTATCTGCTGCTGAGTCCTATTTATAATTAGCTCACTTTTTTGACCTAACAGAGGAAAACCTAAGACTCGGTTCAGTGTCTTTTTTTTTGGTTGTAGAATGTATTACTGTAGATCTCTGCTTCTTGGTCTCTGCAAAAGAATCCTCCATTACTTTTGAGGTTAGAATCTTCTGTCTAGGTTCCTTATCATGAAGTAATGGTTCATTCCTTTCAGTTTCAGGCACTGATTCTTTTACTGTATTAACAGCTAGGATATTCTGGTAGGACTCAGTGAAAGGTTTTTGATAACATGCAGGCTCTCCTGTCATTTTTAACCACAGCCAGCTTTTAGTTCCTCTTGAAATTTCTAGACCTTTTTTTCTTTATCAGTTCTGTGTATCCTTGACAAAATGTTATGCTGTTCTTGCCCTTCCTTCCATTACTCTCTGAGTATTCAGAACTGTGTGTTGTTATCAGTATGTCAAGCTGCTGCTGCCCCCCATTCTAACTCCCCCATTCAGAACTATGAAGCTGCTGCCTCCCCCTTTTGATTCAGATGTATATTCAAGCCACTGCGTATTTAAACATTTAAAAGACATCTCAAACAGCACTGGCAGAAATAATCTAATATCTATTTTAGAGACACTAGCTAATTGCTTGAGCAACTTGTGACAGCATATATTCCTTCATACAAGGATTGTTAATATGCATTTTGTTAGTAGAAATCCTGTAAATTTAAGTTCCCCTCAGTCATTCTAATGGTTTAATCTTAATATTTTGTGCAATCATATTTTTTTGCAATCTTAATGCTTATTCATATTTTGCATTTTTTATTTTTTTACTTTCCAAATCTCATTCCTAATGTAATTACTCTCTGTGTCACATTTGCTATATATTGTTTACTTGCTTTTAGTCTTCATTTGTTGTACTTCCTTTAATAAAATAACAAAAAAGCTGGCAATAAAAACCAATAACTTTAGTGTAGAAACAACATTATCAGTAAGCGTTTTTGCCTCTGAACACTCCGAGACTTCTTAAAATTACATCACATGATATAACTGCCAATTAGTGTTTTAACCGTTTCCTTTTTAGATATGCCACATTTGCTATATTTGTAGTCCTGGATGAAATAAAAAATCCAGAGAGAATGTTCAATGCTGAGGATGAGTTGGGGTGGTTTAAATACTTATGACAGGTCAAATGAAATGCATGTTACCCACCAGGACTGAACACACAATAAAATTTTCTGGCATATCTAAAAAGGAAAGGGTTAAAACACTATTTGGCAATTATATCATGTGATGTGATTTTTAAGTAATTAAGAAGTTGTTTTAATGATGCATTAATCAGTCTGAAGAAGTCTCAGTAAGTTCAAAGACAAAAGCGCTTACTGATGATATTATTTCTACAATAAAGTTATTGGTTTTTATTACTGGCTTTTTTATTATTTTGTTTTATAAGATAGTTTGGTTTTACTGTTGAGTGTATTTTATCTTCCTTTAATAATTGTTATTGTACTACTGTTACTCGAGATATGACTCAGAAGGGTCCAATTGACCAGTTCACCTACTCAGTTATCATATTGCAAAATAAATGTATAAATAAATGCATAAATAAATGAATAAATAAATAAATAAATAAACTGTGTTCCTATGCCACCACCATTACAATTTCCACAGTGTCCTGAAATGTGGGAAGTTTTGACTTATTATAATACTGCATGAAAAATGAGAGGCTAAAGACATAGGCTATAATACTTTTCTCAGCAATATCTGAATTTCTGAATTTGTTACAGGATACCCTTTCTTATCTTCCTGAACACATATCACTTCCATCATTATCTTTTTATGCTAGCAGATATAAGATTATTTAATAAGTGTGACCATTTTCAAAGAACCTAATAATCCCATTAATTTCTTCCTATCCACCAATATATCCATTAGGCTTAATTAGTAATTGCAGAGTAACAATGTTTTGACTCCACTGTAAATGTCAGCTCACCTTCAACAGGTACTGTCTCACAAATAACATACGATATAAAAAATAATTCATTTATAAAGCATTTTGTTATATTTGGGTTCATCAGTTGCTGCAGTTGAGCAATGTACTGCTCAGTTCATTGTAGCGAAGCCATTTAACCGAATGGTTATATTGTGCTCACTTACATAGCTAACTTGTGGCATGGTGTGAGTTTTTTCCAAGTCGGGCAGATAGTGGGGATTAGAGAACTTGCCTTTTTCCCCTACTGTTCTATGATCTCAAAGTTAGTACATTTAAAATGGCAAGGGGGTCATATCACCTCACCTGGGCTGCAAGAGGCGCCTGCCCCCTTCAAATATCGGTATTGGCTATTTTGCTTTGATTTTAGATTTGATGGGTTTACTGGAACCCATTAATTTCAGTGATTTGGTGTTCAATATATTGAATTTCAGTGTAGTCTGACATCAGTGAATCAATATAAAACCTAGTGACAGTACTCCAAAGATAAAAAGAGTAAATGCCCCTCCAAAATGCAAAAAAAGCAGGCCTAAAAACTGCTGTTTTTTTTTTCTCTAATAGACTATGCTCACAACTGTAAACTTCTCAGAACAGACAAAGAACAGCTATTCATCTGCATAACTGATTTCTGAAACAATGTTTCAAGTGCCTTCAGTTAAATGTAACAAACAGTTGTAATAGCTCCTTGCTAGAGTTCATAACATACAGTGACACAAATGACAATAACAAGGATTTCTGCCATCAGTGATGATTGCAGCCTTGGCTGTTGAAATGCTACTTACTGCTTACAGCCTTGGAAGGACTGATCACCTCTCTTACAGTTCTGATCACACCTGTTAACAGCAGACACACCTAGGGTTGCCAGCTGTCTACAAGTTTTCTGGACAGTCCAGAAATAAGGGACACTTTCAATGACATTGAAGAACATGAGAATGTCATTTAAGCAGACCTGATTAAATAGTTACAGAAACTGCTTTCAGGGACCAATCTGTACTTATTATACCAAATCACAGCCCCTAATAGCTTGCTCTTGAGACTGCTGCCTTTGTCTTACCCTTGCTACTGCCTACACACACACACACACACACACACACACACACACACACACACACACACACACACACACACACACACACACACACTCATTGATAAAGAGATAGATAGAAATACGTACACCCATACATTGATACACACACACACACACACACACACACACACACACACACACACATGCACACATGCACACACACACACACACACACACACACACACATATATATATATATATATATATATATATGGAGAGAGAGAGAGATTGATCTCAGGGCTGAGTGTACTCAATCGATTTAAAAAAAGGATAGAAGAATGGATAGAACTTATTTATTTAAATATGACTTATTATATTGCCATAAATGTTAAAGTCATTTGCTTTTTAGGATTCTTGTGGATAGCTTTTTCATTTCTTTTTTTGGTTGTGATTTATTTATAGGTGTGAGGTATTTATTTTCAGCTATTTCCTTTGTCATACCTTTTTATTTCAGAGTGTCTTGGCTTTCCTATGTATGTAAGATTTCCATCTGGATCGGTTGGGTACACTATAGGTTAATAGCTTAATAGGTAGTAACAAAGCTTGAAGAGGAATATTGAGAAATATAGCCTAAATTCCCAGTTGTCTCTAAGTACTGTCTGCTTAGGTGACTTGTTTGAGGTCACTCAGTAGTAACATGAGAGCAGAGGAAATCAGATCCTGTACTGTAGAAATACAGCTCACAGCCTTAAGATTCTATGCCAACTGCCAGACAGACAATATTCCACACTGCTTTGGCTGGGAATTGAACTCAGGCCTCTGATGTGGCATGCAAGAATTTTACCACTGAACCAGCAATGTGCATGAAGACAATCCTCAAGGGGAGTGAAGCCAGGACTGATTCAATGATTTTTCTCCTAAACACAACATTATCTAAGTGAGCTATTGCAGCAATCATAGACAGGCATCTCTCCCTGGGATTCAAGAAGCTTACGCCAGGTGCAGGCGTAGCGTCGGTGATCTAACACCAAATATTGCCGCCCAGCAATTCAGATACGAGCTGTTTCCACGTGCACTATCTGCGTACACCAAGGCTGCACAGCTCCCGGTACATGTATGCTAATTACCCCATGTGCAGCAGTGTAGCATGCAAATGAAGGTCTATAGCGATTCATGAAGTGGTGCAGGCATAGCGTAAGCATGAAGAAATGTAAACCGAAAAAATGGTTTATGTTTTTTCAAACATAAAATCGGAGCCATGACAGTGGACCAAACTCATGTATTATACTGTTAATATATGCCAATGGCTAAATATATAGCCATTGCCATAAAAAACATGCACAACACATAAAATAGAACATTTAATGGCATGGCCACACTAACGCAAAGTAAAATCGCAGTTCATTGGTGCATAAATGGGATCACAATGAAAATATATTAATATGCAATAAAACTGCAATGTAACACATTTGATGAATTCCCCATAATAGTCAATGGCAAGCATGTTACACCACAACCATGGCACAAGGGTTGCTAAGGGTCTGTGACAGTGTTCTGCGTGGTAACTAGGAATTAGTAGTCAATGCCATGCAAATGAAACAAGTAATACTGAATCACAAAATCCCCGCCAGCGTAAGGATGTACCTCACAGCATAGCGGTACAACACCGAGGTGTGGCCTGGAGATAAAGATGACATCAAGAGAGGGGTGCGCCACCTTAGCTGTAAGCACATTGGAGCAGTGCTAATCCAGTTTGCCTGTTGCTAAGCAAAGCCGCTGGATAGGGGTGTGGAAGTAGCCATAGCTTTGCTTAGCTAAGAGCACACAAGGTAACTGAAAGTGCATGTGAACGTGGATGAAAACGCACTCGAAATCTGGTAAATGGCTGTGTGCGGCTCGCACCACAGCTGAAACAGGAAGGATATGGGAAGACAATAAGGAAATGCTGCAGCATGGTAATTGGAGTACAAATGAGTAATTAACACCTAGGAACCCACAGTGGGCCATTGACAACAGCTAACAAGGCTGCTAGCAGCTACCTGCAGAACAGGAAAGGGGAGGTGCCATACTGCAAAGAAAAGAGAACTGTCACAGCAGAACAAAGCAAACTTGCAGTAGATCAGCTACATAACACATTTTGCTACACAAGCCTGGGTTGGGAAAGTACAAAACAAGAAAGATGGCAGCTGGATGCATACCTGACAATGGGAGGGGAATCGGGTTGAAAAGTGAAGTAAAGGGCAATAGATGAATCATGGCAGCCAAGCGTAATTCAACACCAAAGGCCCCACAATAGCAGTACCAGCTGTAAAACCCATAATTAAGATACCCTGCAGCTGGAATTGCACATACACAACCAATTACACCAACAGCAGCCATAGCACAATAGTATAAAGTGTGAAAGCACCTCCCACACACTTGTGTATTCCCAGACAGTCTGCACCATTGGTATATACAGACTGGGCACTTTTAATAGGTACATGTTAGGGGTTGCCATAGCTTTAATTCACCAGCATGTGTTAGAGACTGACGGTGGTGTGGAGGATGATACTGACAACCATCTCAGGCACCAGAGGAGGAGAAGAGTGTTCAGACCCAGGGTAACCTGCCAGGGGCTACATAATCTGGAAATAGTAGAGCATTACATGGTGGACAGGGACACTATACAGCAACTTGTTTAGCTATACCAGCCATGCCCCAGACCCAGAAATAACAGAGAGGAACCCATCCAAGTGGACACGAAGGTATGTGTAAGCTTGAAAATACTAGCCACAGGTACCTTTCAAAGGCCAACTGGGGATATCATGGGGATCTTACAGGCATCAGCATCCAGGGTACTCCACCAGTTCCTGGATGCCATGTTACCACACGCCAATGAGCACATATACTTCCCCCAAATGCAGGAGGAGTTGGCCAGTAATATGCGTCTCTTCCACCATGTGGCAGATTACCTGGAGGTACTGGGTGCAATAGACTGCACGCACATGCATATCAAGTCACCACCCGGTGAGCAGGGTAGGAGCTACATAAACCGCAAGGGATACCCCTCCATCAACTGCCAGGTTGTGTGCAATGCCCAGGGCATTATCATGGATGTGTGTGCTGGCAGCCCTGGAAGCTATCACGACTCCCACATCTGGCATGCTTCACAGCTGTATCAGGTATTTGCCATGGGGGACATTCCATATGGCCACCTGGTGGGGGATGCTGGCTATGCACTGGAACCGTGGATGATGACTCCCATCAGAAATGCACACACACCCATGCAAGAACGCCATAATGAGGCACACGCAGAAACCAGAATCATCATAGAGCGTGTGTTTGGGATGCTGAAATCACGGTTCCATTGCTTGGACATATCTGGTGGAGCCTTGCAGTACTCTCCAGGCATGTGTGCCCACATCTTCATAGTATGTGCCATGCTACACAATATGATCCTGTGGAAACAGATGCAGCAGGGACAGAATGATGAAGGCCCTCACAGCCCACTACCATTGCTAAGGGCCCCACAGGCACAGAGGGACTTAGACCACGAACACCCTGTGCCAGCCCCAGTAGACAGACGGAGGCATGCCCAGTATTCCCATGCCTTGACAAAGAGGGAACGTATAGCACAAACACTGACAGTGTAGGCACCTATGGACTGACACCCTTCTCCACCTGCACACAGAGTAAACATGGATGGCACACACACACGACCACCTGTAAATTGTCATGTAAAGGTGGTTGACTGTGTGCATCCTACATATGCAGCCCTCAACTATTGTACACACAACTGCCATTGGCACAAGGTAAGTCAATACCTGAACAGCAAATTAAGCTATCAGCATGTGTCGATACTGTATGTATAGGTTCATAGGTACATAGGTATGTACATGCCTAATTGCCCGAGGCCATTCATAAGCCTAGCCAAAATGTGTCTGCTGTCATCACCCCATTGATGAACTAACTGTCCCTCTGTAGAGCAGAGCCAATTGTGAGATCCCTGGGGTGTATCCACTGTTCCCCACCCACTCTGCAAGGATTCCCTGGAGTGTTAGTGAGGGGCTCCGTATAATGTAATCAGGGATGTAGTTCCAAAGCATGGGGAGTACCTGTGACAGGAATCTGTCACTCCAGCATCTTCCAGTTATGGTTGTGGCAAGGTGTAGCTCATTACAGCGTGTGGCTCACTGTGACATGGACTCCCATAGATGGAGCATATCCATTAAGCCTGACTTGGACACAGCTTTGTTGGCCAGCAAATATCATCTCTGATTAAACGAGATGCCACTGAGTAATGCAAGAGTTTATGCAGTCTGGCAGCATAGGACACATGTCTGAGGGCATTATCCCTCTTGGTGAGGTACGTTTGTGGCCCTTCCAGCTGTTGGATGTGTCTTCTGAGGTACATCCAAAATGGGTTATCATACTCGATGATGGGATTGATGACTGATGAGTAAAGGGGCACAATAACCTCAGTCTGTTTAGATGCGAACCCTTAAGTAATCAGATGGACTACACAGACGTATGTCCTAACTACTTCACAGATATGATTGTCAAAGGAGAGATCACTATCTAATGTAGTCCCCACATACTCATTACATTGTCTGAATTATAGTGTCTGACACTCATGTGTTAATATGTGTGTGTGTAGTTTCCCAAAATGGAATGACCATGCAGTATGTGGCCTTTAGCTGGAGGCCATGACTCTGACACCCTGGGTTGGTCTATGTGAGGCCCCTTGAAGGACGTCTTTGACAGCTGGACTGTCAGTTATGGCTCCCAGTCTGCAGTAATCACCAAACATGGTCTGATGTAGTCCACCTGTGTTAGTCCATACCTCTGAGACGTATATGGCAAACAGTAGGGGTCCCAGGACTGAGTCCTGTGGGACACCAGTTGTGACTGGTCAAGAGTTGGACCTGGAGGCTGCTAGGTTTACCATGTGGGTTCTGTGTGTAAGTCTGTTGGAAAACCAACCTGTGATGTATGGGTGTATGTACTGGCTGGTGAGTGTAGAAATAATACCTGAGTGGGGAATGGTGTCAAAACCCTTGGCAAGGTCCAGGTAGTATACATGAACTACCACACCCCACACCTAAAGTCTAGGTGACTGTAAGAT
The DNA here is from genome assembly GCF_019279795.1 of Protopterus annectens. Classification (NCBI taxonomy): domain Eukaryota; kingdom Metazoa; phylum Chordata; order Ceratodontiformes; family Protopteridae; genus Protopterus; species Protopterus annectens. The sequence goes on along the minus strand of NC_056731.1, from coordinate 1,682,045,970 downwards.
GTCAAACAGGTTCAGTAGACATGATCTGCACTCAATCAAGCTGACCTGGGTTTGGTCAGGTGTCTGGAGGTTACCATTGTCTATGTTAATGAGTGCCATGAGGATGCGTTCCATAGCCATGCAGATCAGGCTACTCAGGCTTATGGGGTGGTAGTTACCATGATCAGTTGTGTCACCACCTTGGTGGAGAGGAATAGCTGTTTCCATGTGCCAGGGAATGGCCATGTAGCCTGTGTAGAGGCTGATGTTGAATTGCTATATTAGGCAAGTGGGTCACTTTGTCTTGTAGTGTCTGCAGGATGCAGTCTGGGACACCATCTGCCTCCACTGATGCTCTGTCATGCTGGTTGAAAGGGCCATTACCACCTGTATGTCTCAGATGTCTGGGATACTGCACATTTTGGGTATTGTTGTGGGCCCTGTAGGGGTGAAGCTTGCTTCGAATGTATCATCAAGTGTGTTGTTGATATCAGTAGGGTCAGTATATTCAGTGCAATACGGCACAAACACAGTGTAAATCTGTGTGTTACTGCTTAGACTTTGACATAGCCAAAGAAGCCTTTGTGGTCATATTCTGAATCCATGCCTATTTACCTGTGGATGTCAGCCTTGGATGATTACATGAGTAACATAAGTATCTTGCTAATACTGGTCACAGATGTCTGCATGTCTTGGGATTTGCTGTTGTTCTGGACTACTGTCCAACTTCTGTTGTATAGCCTGTATAATGCAGGGGTTCATCAGACTGGTGTCCTTGTGTAGGAGTAGTGAGTCCTGGTTTACCATTGATGGCACGACCCATACATCTTTGTAGGTGCTTATAGAGAACATTTGTAAGTCTGCCTGTATCTTGAGCAGTGTCATCCCTGAGCGTGGGGGTTGTGAACCCTCCCTCCTCTGTCATTAGTACTGTAAATTTAGCTCTAGGAAAGGTATTCACTGTGTGTTCCTTGGGTGGGGGAGATGGTTGGAGGTAGAAATCATCAGTGAATAGTTCATGGTCAGATCTAAACAGTGACTGGTTTACCTCTGCTGTAGAGCACCTGTTGCACATGTCAGTGATTACCACTTCTAGTATGTTTTCACCTCTCGTTAGTCCCTCTACCAACTGATACAGGCCATATGAGGTGATAAATTCCAGTAAGTGCTGGGCCTGGAAGTGAATACTCGAGTAGGTTATCCAGTTAAGTATAGGGTAGCCGACATTGACCAATAACAGGGTGTCTGGTAGGATTGTCATGTTTACCATTGTCTCCAGATAGTTGTAGTGGTGCTCTCCTGGGTCATGGAAGGTTATCTGTAGCAGCTCACAGTTTGCTGATGTTAGCTGCACATGGATGATCACAGAAGTATCATGCTGCACCACTAACTTGGAGGTGTAGGTATCCCCGATGAATATGGATATACCCCTCCATGTCTGTGCCAGTCCATTTCAGTGGCTGAAATGTGTGTTATGGGTTGTAGTCTGGTAGTGCCAGTGTGCTCACAGGAGCCTTATGCAGGTCCCAGTCACAGAACAGATGTAAATGTTGTTCATACTGAGGGGTGCTGTGAGTGCGTGCATGTTGTGAGTATTACCCCTGGTGTTGAGTAGCCTAACCCTCATTGATTCCACTATTGTGCAGTTCATGGAGGTAAGATTCACCTCTGAGACCTGCTTAAAAATGGCACCATGGGGGCACCGAGAGCCTTGCCCAGCATTCCGAAGCCTTAGGCTGACACATGCAAGTTGGTATGGCCTTGTTGCAGGGTCTATATTAGATCACCGAATGCTTAAAATAGTGAACGGTGATTAATCAACCCCATGTAAGCGAAAGCTTACAATCTCGAACTGTCAGAAAAACGATTTTTTCCTAGGGAATAAAATCACTAAACTATACACACACCACTAACTATCCACTTACCTTAACTCAAACCCTAACCCTATGGTCCATCACTATCGCACACTCACCTCACCCGCTCACTAACCCTAACTCACCTAACCCACCCTAACCCTCACGTCCACACAATCACACACATACCTAACACGCACCCTAGCCCTAACTCACACCCTAACCCTAACTCACCTAACCCGCCCTAACACTCACATCCACACAATCGCACACTTACCTGAACCCGACCCATAACTTTCCACCACAGCACTAAAAATACCAAAGCAACAGAAATGGACAACCAAATTCTTTCCCTAGGAAAAAAATTTGGGTTTCTGTTGCTTCGATATTTTAAGCTTTCACTTACATAAGGTCGATCAATCACCGTTCGCTTTTTTAAGCGTTCGGTGATTTAATATACACCCTTGTTGCAGGCATGTTTTCCATCTGTGCTTGTGTCCCATCTTTCCTGTAGGTAACCTACTGGTAAACAATACAAAGCCTGAAACCTATACACATCCACTAGCTTTCAAGATAGGCTTTTGGAGTGATTATGTATCGATAGTCTGTATGCTATTGCTGCACTTCACTGTTGTCTGACTACATGGTGATTTTACACTGTATATTGTGATCAGAAAACTCTGTATAATCACATATGATGTTGGAGATGGCCTGCACTGTAGAGGTTCACAGATAGGTAGTAGGCTACTGCCCAAGGGCATTTAGAAGCATAGTTACAGTGTGGTGGCTTTACCTGCACCATTGATGAAGTAACTGTGCCTCTGTCAAGCATAGCCAATGAAGTGATTCCAGGCAGAGTTGCTGGAAGCTGTTGTAGACTGGGGTGGTGTAGGGTGAAAGGGCCACATAGTGATCTCAAAAGGGCATGTTAACATGACAACCCAACAGCATTCAACTTCCCCAACAGGTCTTGCATCTATAAAACTGGAGTGACTCCCCCGTACCCTGGCTGTATGTTCCTGGGACACATGATCCCAGGGGTGTATATACTGTTGCCCTGTCACACATCATGGTTTCCCCTGAAGAGTGCCAGTGAGGGGCTATGCCAAATGTAGTTAGGATGTTAATGTATAGTCTCCCAATTCATGTGTTATGTTGGTATTTCGAGAAGCTCACTGGGTGTGGGTGGCTCCGCCTGTTGTGTAGCCAAGGTTACACATAGGATTCATGGACATAGGAAATAGGCAGAAGGAATGTTAATGTCAATAGTGTAATGGCTGCAGCATTTGCATAATATCTGTGGAGTCCTGGTTCAAATCCAAATAAAGTCAGAGATGTTTTACATGTTACATAGTATACCTTAACCACAGCTTGCATATATAGGTAGTATTCCACAGAATAATAAACATTTGGAACACACATAAACCCATGTGTGCTGGAGAGTACAATTAACAGACAATGTAATGTTTTGTAAGCACATAGTGAGATGTTAGTCACTGAAATGTATATATCCTGAGTAGTTAGCAGAAGTGGCCATATTTGCGTGCACAGGTTGTAGGATGTAAAGTTTGTTTAACTGTATACAACCGCTGATATATGTCGCACAAACACCTTTAAACCTGCGAACAACTGCTTACATTAGCCTTATTCTGTAGTAAAACATGTCTAATACATCACAGGTGTTGAACCCTAGACCATGCACACCATAGTCATAGGACCTAACACTAAGCCACCTAATCTGTATACATCGTAAGTGGTCATTAGACTACACTTTATACTACAGCCATTTCACAGAACAGAACACAAATGGGACAGTCACTTTGTGTACATATGTACAGTACATTGTAATGTACTGTAATGTGTGAATCAACATATACAAGTCTACATATGTATGTGTTACAAAATAATACTAAATATATATATATATATATATATATATATATATATATATATATATATATATATATATACGTCACTGATGTGTGCACATAGATAGAAATATACATATATATATATATATATATATATATATATATATATATATATATACCTACACTATGGAACAGAATCCCAGTCCATGGAGGCAGAGCCCCTCACTGACTCTGTTCAAGAGAAATCTTGACGAGTGGATGGGAGATCGTAGGTTTACCCCAGGAATCATCTCTGTGTCACTGCTGGACAGAGGCACAGCAAACTAATGGATATAGTATTCTCATCCTAAGGGGTGGTGAAAGCCACACACACTCTGGCTGGGCTTATAAATGCCCTAGGGCAGATAGCCTAGTATGAACCCATGAACCTATGAACCTATATATATACACGGTAACATCTATAGCTATATATATATATATATATATGTATATATATATATATATATATATATATATATATATAAACATCTAGGAACACACTTTGTGACACAGAAGCATTCCAAATGGATAGAAGTGTACGCAAAACACATGCAGCTTTGGTATTATAACTATTAATATAAACCTAATGTGGAGATTGGTGTGAGGGAGGACCGCTGGCTAATGGAATATGCATCAAGGAGAGCCTGTGTCGGATGTCCATTACGTGAACTGGAGGGGTACACATGGAGTATGGGCACAATGTAAAAAGGACACAAAACAAGAACCATTCTCATCCATAATACACCCGTCAGGTCACATTGCAAACTGACTTCAGCAAACATATGAACATTAACAGGTATCATACATATATAGACCAACTGACTTATACATTTGTTTGCAGTAGTGAAGAACGACTGTAGTACAGTGTACATACTAAACACCAGAAAAGTTGTACATACCTCATATGCCTCAGTGGTAAAGCCAGTGGCTGTGGTGTTCATGGTCTCTGTTTCAAGACCTGCAAGGGCTATTACTTCATTTTGAGGTCCTTTGCTGAACATCGCGCAGATTATGGGCAAAGCTGCCCACAACCTTTGAAATGTGCGTTAATCACCCTCGCACTATCAGTGCCTGCTCTGAGAGGTAAAATGCCCACTGCCAGGATTAGAACACGCAACCATGAACTCAATTTTCACAATAACCTACCACTAAGCTACCTGAGATGTACCAACAGCAGTTGTGTATTCTGACAGGTTAAAACACAATGGGAGGATTGTGTGGAAATAGGACAAACCACCATGTACCCAATGAAAGATGTATGCTATATTTATATTTATATATATATATATATATATATATATATATATATATATATATATATATAAATCAACATATATATATAGAGAGAGAGAGAGATATGTCAATATATAGGGATATACATATATATGTAGATATATAGAGAGGTTAACAACATCTACACAACCATGGAGGTACATATAAATGGGATACCTACTAAATACCGAATGCTTGACATACCAATGTGTGTAATCACGAGGCTTAAAGACCGAAAGACCACAGCACCGAAACACCAGAAGCGCGAGTTTTAAAATCCCGATGTTAAGGGACATTTAGTTAGTGCTTCTGGTGTTGCGGTTCAGGTAGGTTACTGTGTATGTAAGTGCATTTCTGAGGGCTGTAGTGTGTGTAAGTGTATGTTCTGAGTGTGGTGTGTGTTTCTAGGGGGACTGTAATGTGTGGGTGTGGGTTTGCTTTGTGTGTCTGTGCGATCTCTGAGGTAGAATATTAAAGTGGAGGGGTGTGGGGGGCGCAGCCACCCACATGGGGGGTGTAGGGGGGCTTGCCCACCTGCTCATTCGTAGTGTAGGATGGTTTGTTTGGTGTGGTGGGTAGCAGTGGGTCTGTGTGTGAGTGTGTGTGTTCTGTGTTTGTGTTACTTTCGCGAGTTTGACTGTTGTGAGTTTGAGTGTTCGGTAATGTGGGGTTTGGGAGTCTGGGCCCAGCACTGTGGGCATCGGAATTGTGTGCTTTCAGGATTCCATAGGTATCCCGTATACAGCAGCTGAAGTGTTCATATATGAGTATAACATGGACCATAGCAATCACACATTCCGCCATGACCAAACTTTATGAACGAAGGATGTGGAGAGTATATGTCTATACACTATTACAAATATGTGCTATGGACATGATCCAAAGATAGGGTTACCACCTGTCCCACTTTGCGGGGGACAGTCCCTCTTTGGGCGGTTGTGTCCTGACCAAAAATATTAAAAATGGCAAATATCCTGAGATTGTAGGACATAATTATGTCCCATATGTAATGTAATAGTTGCATAAAATAGTTATTTCTGTATCTAAAATACCTACATGTTACAAGAAAGAGGATAAGCAACTAAACTGCTACAAGAATAAGCTTTTATTTAGGCAAAAAAGTAAAGTTCTATCCTTTGTACTGACCATGGGTTTGTGTCGGCCTGTAAAATCTGATGTGTGTCCCAAAAATGTCCCACTATGGCCATTTGAAAAGGTGGCAACCCTAGCCAAAGAGGGCCAGTCACCAACACAACTCCAATGACTGCAAATACCTATGACAGAAATACACAGACAGCTTTCATGTAGCAAAACTTTATTACATTCTGATGTATTGCCGAAAGAATTCAAGGACTAACATCACCTCTGTGCTATACAGGAACCAATTAACAGTACCTTAATAAATCAGCCTGCAATTACCATAGTATTAGTCCACTAAAGGATAGGTGTTCAAATAGGGAAGGAACCCTCACGCACATATCAAATACGTATAAAAGCAGTTCCTACACACCTGCATCTGCTATGTACACCCACCAACATCTCCCCCACACCCAAACCAATTATAATACAAACTGTAATAACATCACAAATCATTCACTCACTATACGACATCTGCAGAAGCCTTAACATATCTTGTCAGAGACACACTAACATGGCCCTATGTGAAATAGTTGCTGTTATACAATGGAACAGCTGCTGATGTTACAGGGTTTGTTTGAACTAATCCCGTTTCAGAGGGTTGTGTGTACACCAGGAAGTGTTACCAATTACTGATTAATGGCACAGTATGATACACAAGTACACCAAACCAAAGATGTCTGGTTAGCACACTGTAAACCACCTAACATTTTATGCATAGCCATACAGCCTTGAGCTGCTCAAACATCCTTGCCAGACTGAAACACCTGCAGAAGTATCAGGTACAAACAAACCCTGCATAAGTAGCAATGTTCTGAAATATAACAGCTGTACTCACACGTAGAACATCTTCTAGCCATTGCACACAATCCACAGGAGTCATGAAGCTAATATATCTCTGTGTGTCTCCATATAGCTGTTGCAATACATCACAAACAACACATCCAGACTGTCTTCCTCAAAAGTAAGGCAAAGGGACAATGCCCAAGTGGAGTACTCAATTATACACCACTGTTGCCATGGTATTGACTAAAGGAGTAGCTGCACAGCTGATGTGCATGTAATTAACTATTTTAGAACACCAGTTGGTGGTCAGGATAGCACATGTTACCGATATTTAACTATAAAAGGATGGCTTGTCACACATTCAAACCATCTGTATATACCAGCAGAACATTACAAAGAAGATTGAAACACAAACTGAAAAAGATTGAAATAACAGTCAACAACACCTCGGGTTACTAATAAGGTATGTAGAACACTCAGTATGTCTGTGTATGTAGTACCTGTTCTGTAATAATTAAAGTGTACGCAATGCATATAGTGGAAACAGTTATCTTGTAGTGATGTATTGTTGAGTATAGTAATGCTTGTAGTATTTATGTGTGTACTGCTGTAGGTCTCAAGGCAAACACCCCATACACCACAAGGGATGCTATATAAGGGATGTGAACCTAAAAATTCTTCTCCAGCCGCTGTCAGTGGCAGGGTTGGTCCAACAAGTACGTGCTATAACAGGGGATAGTATATGCTGATATATTGTAACAGTAGACATATGTATGGGTGAATTACTGAGAATAACATGTCGAAGGTGGGCTTACTGTGCAATTATGATTTGCATTGTGGAATATTGTGCCAATAACTGTGTAATGTAGAGTATAGTAGGCAGATATGTATTACATTTTACATAGCATTACTGTTATGTTAGGCAAACATTAGTTATGTCTATTGGCATTTACAATACACAATAACAGGATACATATGACTTGTAGTCACCCAACAGTTTATAAGCATGATAGCAAAGTAAAATGGAAGAGCTAGTTAACTATCCATGCACATAAGACATGTAATAGGTTCATAGGTAGGTACTAGGTTGTCTGCCCAAGGGTATTTATAAGCCTAGTTAGAGTGTATCTGCTTCCGCCACCCCCTTAGGTTAGGTCCCTGTGCCTCTGAACAGCAGAGCCATTAGTTTCCTGTGCCTCTGTCCAGCAGAGCCACTGCAGTGATCCCCGGAGTACATGTCTGTCTCCCATCCACCCATCAACGTTTATCTTGAAGAGTGCTAGTGAGGGGCCCTGCCTGATGTACATTGGAATCATGTTCCAAAGCATGGGGAGTCTCTGGGTCAGGAATCTATCCCTCCAGCATGTCCTAGTTATGGTTAGGTTTATATCCCTAGAGCATGTTGCTCTCAGGGGCTTTTGTTTAGGTGGAGCATATCCAGCAATACTGGGTTGAACATGGGCCTTGTATGTCAAGCAGAGATCACCTCTGACTACGCAGTATGCAACCAAGTACAGCTGGTGTTTCTTTAGTTGGGCTGCATAGGTCATCTGTATGAGGTCAGTAATCCTTTTGGTGTAGCACTGTTGTGGTCTTTCAAGCTTTTGCAGTTGTCTTGTAAGGTACATCCCAAATGGGGTGTTGTATCCTTTAATGGGTCTAATAAGTCATGAGTAGAGAGGCTCAATGGCCTCCTTTGTTCTGGATACAAACCCATTTGAGATTGGGGGGGGCACATAGAAGGATATTCTAACCACCTTGGCATTATGGTTATCAAAGGAGATATTGCTATCTACTTGGGTTCCCAGATCCCTTATTACCTTTTCTGTATTTAGGGGACTTCCACCTATGTGGTAGTCCGTGGGTAATTAGTTTTATCCAAAGGGGATGACTATGCACTTTTTGGCATTCAGCTTGAGGCCTTGATATTGACACCAGGTATCCGTCTCAGTGAGACCCTTATGAAGGGTGTCTGTATCAGCTGGGGAACCAATTATGGCCCCTAGTTTGCAGTCATCTGCAAACCTTTTCAGGCAAAGTCCTCCTTTGCTTGCCTGTACCTCAGAGAAGTATATACCAAACATGAGGGGGTCCTAGGACTGAGCCCTGGGGGACAATACTTGTAACTGGTTTACTTTTGGACCTAGGGTATGCAACTCTCACTGTGTGGGTTCTGTCCATGAGCCACTTTGCAAACCATCTTGTGAAGTAGGGGTTAATGTTCAAGTGGATGGGTATGTTGATAATAACAGAATGGGAAATGGTGTTGAAAGTCTTTGAGAGATCAAGGTAGGCTGTGTGGATCGCCTTACCTTCATCTAATGCCTTGGTAACTGTCTCAAAGAAGCTCACCAGGTTTAGGAGGCAGGGTCTGCCCTTAACAAAGCCAAACTGGGTGGGGTCAAAGGTTTGGAGGTACCCAATGTCTCTGTGAATGAGATCCATGATGATGTGCTCCATAGCCTTGCAGACCAGTCTAGTCAGGCTTATAGGGCAATAGGTCCCATGGTCTGTTGTGGCGCCACCTTTGTGGAGTAGGATAAATGTTGCTGTGCACCATTCAGGGGGCACAAAGCCTGACATGAGGCTATTATTGAACCTGGTGCTTAAGTGGGGAGCCAGTTCATTCTGAAGTTCATGTAAAATGCAGCCTGGGATGTTGTCCGGTCCCATGGATGCTGTGATTTTGGCTTTAGAGAGTGCAGCTTTTACCAGCGTAGTTGTGATTACAGGGACTCTGCATTCTTCCTGTATCGATATGGACCCTTTAGGGGGTGAGACGGGGGTAAAGGTAGCACTGAACCTATCTGCCAGGATGTTGGCAATATCAGTTGGTTCTGTAATATTCGTGCCTTTGTGCTGTAACTCAGAGCAAGTCTGGGTGTTGCCATTGAGATTTTAGACATAGATATAGAATGCTTTGTGGTTATCCTTGGAATTAGTGGTGGTTTTTTTTTCATAGCTAGCTTTGGAGGATTTTATAAGAGATCTCAGCTTCTTACTAATGCTGACCATGGAGCTCCTCCACTCATGGGATTGCACTCGCTTTTGCAACAGTTTCTTCCTTCTGTTGTACAGTTTGTTTATGGCAAGAAAGCACCAGACTGGCTTCCTTTTTTTGGAAGATAGCGTCTTGGTTCTGTTTTGGCTAGCACGATCCATGCACTCGTGTAAGTGCTTATATAGAGTGCATTTGTGTAGGATTCAGCAGTTGTAACTGTATTGTCCATCTGCATGGGTGTCATGAAGTTCACCACTTCTGTCTTAAGAAGCATGAAATATTTTACTGTGGTTTCCTTAATGGGGGGTGGGGGCAGGATGTGGATATCAAGGGTGATTAGCTGATGGTTGGATCGGACCAATGAGGAGTTGACTTCAGGTGTGGAACACGGGTCACTCATGTTGGTAATGACTTGGTCTAGGATATTGTTTCCCCTGGTGGGGGTGTGGATAAGTTGATCCAGGGCATTGGAGTTTATGAATTCCAGAAAGCATTGAGCTAATTAGTTGGTACACGAGTAGTCTTTACAGTTAATGGTTGGGTAGCTGAAGTCACCCATTAGTAGGGTGTTTTGTTGAACCCTAATAATTTCCAGTACATCAAGAAAAGAGGAGTGGGGATCATGGGGCATGGTGTGGGATCTGTAGCAAGCTACAATTTGGATTGCAGTTTTGCTCAGAGTTAGTTGCACTTGGATAACCTTGAATGCATTGTGCTAAGCAACTAGCCTGGAGGGGTAGATATCCTTAATGAATATGGACACACCTCCGCCTTGGGAGTTTCAGTCCAGGTTACATGGCCGAAAAGTGTGGTATGAGTTATAGCCTGGTAGTCCAGGGGTGCTCTCTGGAGCCTTGAACAAGGTCTCAGTCACTGCACAGATAGAGATGTACTCCATTACAAGGAGTGCCTCGAGTGAGTGCATTTTGAGAGTTAGACTTCTAGCATTGAGTAGCATTACCCTCAGTTTTTGCTTGCCTGTTCCTGTTTTGGTGGTGAATATGTTATTTGGACCTTGCATAAAAAAGGCACTATAGGGGCAGCAAGAGCATTAGCCAGTATCTGGAATCCCAGGGGCGACAGGTGCAGGCCATCTGTTGCAAAGCATTGTGGTCTGTCGACCATGTCATCCCAAGCAGACAGATACTGGATTCCCTTAGAATGACACCAAAAGCATAGCCAATTGTTGAAGTCAATCATTTTGTCCTTGTACTGCGGTATCATTCTGGGTGATGGCAGAATGCTACTCAGGGCTAGGGTCATACCTGACTGGGCTACAAGATCGGAGAGCTCTTCCATGTCTCTTTTCATGTAGTCCAGGGAGGTACTTCTCTGGTCATTCACACCAACATGGACAATGACACAGTCATATTTGTACTTGTGGAGTGACCTGAGTGCATGGGTTATGTGGTGGATCCTGGTACCTCACAGCCAGCTGACAGTAACCTTCTCCTTGTTTAGCCTGGTGAGTGGGACATCAGTGTGCCTGACTATAGAGTCACCTATGACTAGTGTGTTGGGAACGTTGTTTTGCCTGATTGGCTGTGGTTGAGTGGCACACTGAGTCTGTGGGCTATGTGTCATTGGGGTTGTGTTGGGGGATGGAGGCTGCTTTTGTTTCTGCTTTGGAGGTCTCTGTTGCTTAGAGAGATTATTATTGAGAGCCTCCGCAAATGTTTTTTTGTTACTATGTGTGGATTTTGAGGGTGTAGATTTAGTGAGACTATGTGATGAGTGTGGTGTGGTGCAAATGTTTACCTTATCCACATGACTGTCAAGTTCAGTCTTGGTTGGAGAGAGCTTTACCTCCAGTTTGGCTAGATAAGTGCATCTCTCACAGGTTGTGGTGTTGGGTGGTAGGAGGAGAGGGATGTCTGTATACATGAGGCAATTTCTACATTGCCTCAAGATGCCCAGATTCATCAGATAGACAGGAGAGAACACTGGGAGCTGACCCTTGGAAATGCCTGAATATAAAACTATTTTCCTCTAGATAAGTGAGAAAAGTGAGTACAAGAGTTGTTTTACTCTAAGCAAGTGAGAAAAGTATGTACAAAAACTGTTTACCTCTAGGTAATGAGGAAGATTGAGTGCTATAGTAATTAGTAGCCTATTTAGTGCTTACAAGTTCTGAACAAGTGCTGAGCATGAATAAACAATCCAAATAGGGTCTTGGATAACATAAACATGCTGTCCCCCCAACAGGTACACAATCATATATCCATGTACACTATAGAGCCCCTGTAACCACAACTATGCAGGTACAAGCTGCACTCAGGCTGCATGGGACCTGTCCACATCCCAGGTTGTATCACACACATATGGCAAAAAAAGTTGGTCTACACATACACATCATGTAAAACATAGCTTCATGTCAGGCTGTGTACACATTGAATGGTGCACACCAACAGTTATCACAACCCACAAAGGGGGAGACACCACTGATAATTGGAAGTACTGCACTACTACCCTGTTGAGGCTGGTCTGAAAGGCCATGAACCTTGATCAACTTATTTGATGTCAGCAGTACAGATGTATATGACAGTAAGATTGATTTCACACTGCATATCATAACCTTACCAGGTCATAGGACATCATCACCCATAATGTGTTCCATCTATACTCAGTATACTAGATGTACATTCCTATGTCACAGGAGTGTTTTGCAACTGGACTTCTGGCAGATCCAACACTACAGAAGGTTTCTGGATAATACATGCACATCACACCAGTGCCAGCTACAGTAAGACAGGGTTAATTCATTGTACTCCCCCTCATTGTAGTCTATACCACACAGACTAACAGAAGGCATCTGTCTATTGAAGTATGCGAATGACTATGACCTAGGAGTAATAACTGACTCAGAGTGTTATGGACAACATACAGAAGGGGATTTGTGGGTGAGGTGTGTGACATATGGCCACAATCTGACAGCTATATATTGCATTGTCACCCCTATGTTAATAACCCTGTACCCATGAGCTACCACCTAGGCAGCGGTCAACATAATGGACACTGTGTGTAAGGGATACAGCTGGGCAGTTGACTTTTCTGTGATAGTTACATCACCACACCAGTCAGGTAGTCATATGTGGCAACCCTAATCATGACAGGGTGCCATCCATGAATGTAGAGATCATTGTTTAGCCATACTCAACACTCAAGTGACCCATATCAGATTACATATTTCCTTTAAGGGGTATTGGCCATGTTCGGATGGCCTACACCAGCCTTCCCAATCCCCATCTCCACTATGTAGCATGATGACTACCCTGAATAATGCCATGTCCAACCCAGTGATGTTGGACATGCTACACTTACACATCCTGACCTCAAAACATACTTCATGGACATCCACCTTCCTAGTACAAGGATCACCACATGCTGAGCAGATCCTTGTCCCATACACTTTACATACTCCTGCCATACTATGCATCCCTATCCAGCAAAGCTGCACATTGCCCCCTATCAGACATGGTGTGATGACTGCATGATAAATGTATCATTAAACCTGTGGATCAGTTATGTGGCACTGCTTGACATGGCCCCAGAAACCCACCTATTGGCTACAGCTAGGTAACCTTTCATCCTAGGCTCATACATGGCCCAGGGCATATAGCCTACTAGTTGACTTCGACCATACATACTATAGTTGATATCCATCCCTGCAAATACCATCAGGATAGCCAGTGTCCCATGTGTATCACATGTGCAACACAGGTGATACATGGCAGGATGTTGAACTGCTGTACAGTGCCATGTAGATGTATATGGCAAAACACATACATGTAAAACCTTCCATGAGCAAGTCTGCAGGGTCACAGGTCGTGTCCATTAAGGCAGTGTAAGTCTTTATATGTGACATATACACAGTATCAAGGTCAACTGCATTAATGTGGACACATCCAGCCATGTGCTGATAGGTAAGAACACCAGTACAGGCAAACAGACATGCCCACATCAAGACAGCATCCACATGGAGTATGAGCAGTGTAATCAGGTGACACACACACACATATATGGTGATAATATCCAATCACCAATGAATGTCAAATGTGTATGACACAAACATGTCAGTGGTGTCAGTGTCATGTAGATTTGCAAAGACAGCTATTTAATCATAATAAATGTGATACACATGTATGTTCAGCTGTAGCTCTGTATGTCTCTGTGAGTTACTGTGACCTGTCTTCATCATTATGTCTTTCAGGTATGCCACGTGCAAGGCTACCACCTTATACCCACTTGGAGAATGAGGCCCTCATCCCATACCTACATGATAATCATCATGTCCTGTTCAGCCATGTGCCACAGGATGCACAGCAGCGGGATACCCTGTGGCAGGAACTTCGCAGGAGGGTTAATGATGTGGGTGGCCACAACTACACATACCAGCAGGTGCGCAGATACTGTACAGACCTAATTAGATGGGCAAAACAATGTGCAAATGCAATCACCAGGGAACAACGTGCAACAGGTGGTAGTCAACCAACCCAGCCCCCACTCACACGTACCGAGGAGCTACTGGCCAACCTGGGACACTTGCAGAACAACATCCACAAGCCTTAGCTGATATTGTGGAGGTGATTGTCTCTCAACCACTGAGCCTGGAGTTGCCTGGTAAGTCACTACTCCACATATAACAACTATATTCCATATAGTTATATGTATCACTGTACAATATGTAATGTAACATCATATGCAAGGCATGTATACACACATGCCGTATACTATAGTTTGCTACTCTGTGTATGCACACATGTGCATACACCATAGTATAGTCTATTGTACTGTTGTATGTGTTAACATGCACATTGCACCCTGTAGCTATCATACAGGCATGGATAATTATCATACTGCTGTGTCACTCCTATTTAGGTACCTCTGGCATTCTGCAGCAACAGCAGCCCGTTGCAGGTGAGACTGTTATTATTTAGCAGGCATGTTAATACACAGATCTATCTGCCATGTGGCCATTTACCACATGTACACATAATGTATGGTCCTGTCACAATATACAGGTCAGACCTGCAATGCATCACAATGGCTACCCATGTGCAATACTTGCCAACTATGTGAAACACTGACATGAAACCTCACAAACTGTCTTAGTCAGATGTGTGGACAGCTGTGCATACAATGGTGGAGGTGTTGTTCACTGTAGGGACGTGTACTACAGATCAGAACTACACATGTGGGGAATACAAACAGTACTTCACAGTGAGCTGGAGTATGGCCAGCCCACAGGATTCACCGGTGTAGATTATACCCCTGCTATGAATGTCACACAATGTGATGTGCTATCTGACATGTCCATGACATCTAGTGGGCTGGCTGTAACACTGCCTAACTATCCTGAAAAACATATCCCACATACCACACATACCACCCTTTGTCTGCATAACCCTGTCGTCAGTGGAGCATATGACATCTATGGGTGTATGTCATATGGGACAACACAGACATGCAAAATAGACACCTGTCACAACCATTTGGCCAACACATGTTCACACATGGCCATGGAGGATGGCCAGAGACATGAAGCAACACACACAGTAGACATGATGTGCTTGTGTGCACACCCTGTCGTACATTGGCTCTACATGGTCCAACTATGGCCTTTGTGTAATGGTTATATTGCAGATGTGGAACACTAGACATCCTACAGGCCTGTGCACATCTTGTGTAGGTGTGACATCAATCCACCACATAAGATGTGTTGAACATCTTGAGTGTGCCACGACATGACAGCAGTCACCTGTACAGTATCTACATACATACATACACAATCAACCACGTCAGCCCACAGATACAGTACATTCACCTTGCTGGTGTCAGACATCACTGTCATCCTTGCTCCTCGTGTGTGTGTGTGTGTGTGTGTGTGTGTGTGTGTGTGTGTGTGTGTGTGTGTGTGTGTGTGTGTGTGGTACACAGATGTCATGTGGGGCATGGTGTACTGACGGGTTTGCCATGTCTGGCCATAGTTGCCAGGCAGCAGCAATATCATTGCAGATGTGCAGGGGTGTCATCCGCATACTCTTCCGTGGCCTGTGTCACACATTCCACATCATGGTTTAGTGTGTATACACCTCAGTGACATGGGTCACATTCCACAGTATATATGTATTGTGTCTGAACACAGTCATGGCTATGAACTGTGTCTGTAACTCACACTGTATAGCAATAGGGACGCCTCATGATTCCCTGCAATGGCCATGCACATCAGCTAAATGTGCAGTACATCTGTAGGATGGACAGACAACACTGCATTGGGACAACATTACTCCACTGTATATTTGACAGGACACCATTGTGTTAAACATGTATGCATGTCATTGCACACGTCAGCAGATCACATGTCATACTACATGTGATTGTCAAGGTCATATGCCACACATCAGGCAGGTGTACTGTTAACCTGTGCTGGTCTACATGGTATAACACAGGGATGTATGCTAATTACTACTATGATTGTGTAATTTGCACGCCTTCTGCTATGACACATGCATGCTGTTGTGTGCAACCCAGGGATGCATGATAACTACCACTAGTATTGTCTGAGTTGCATGCCGTCTGCCGTATCACATGCATGTTGCATGCCTTCTGTCATATCACATGCATGTTGAGTGCCATAGCATGTATCTGTGTGTGAGTCTTTGTGTGTGTGTGTGTGTGTGTGTGTGTGTGTGTGTGTGTGTGTGTGTGTGTGTGTGTATGTGTATCTATTGTATAGATTGTAATGTACAGTTCTTGTCTGCCCCCACAGGTGATGTAGGTGCGTTCCTCTCCTGCAGTCCATCTGATGTTAGTGTCCCCACAGACTCTAGCAGTGATGATGAACATATGATTTAGGCACAGGCAGGGTTGTCAGGGGCTGAATCTGTGCCATCGGTTGCCATTCCACCTATACCCCCCTCATCCGTGTACACAGTTCTCATGCCACCACATTCCCCATCACCAGTGGCCATAGAGGAAGGACAGCTGGCATATGGTAGCTTGGAAAAGGAATGTGTGGAGGCTATGGAAGGTGTGCCTGCACACCATGGTGTCAGCCAACTGACTGTTGATGCCTCATACAGGCATGTGGCCAGTGCTGCTCATAGGAGGACCTCTGGCTAACATGCCCCTGCAAGATGGAGTGCAGCAGCTGGTGTCACCAGACACATGTTTCAGGCTGTAATGGAGGCAAAGTCATGTGCTGAACAGCACAACAGAGAAGATCAGAGGCTTCAGAGGGCTGCTGTCTGTTCTTTAAACAACAACAATCCAGGCAATGGCAAATGCTCAACAGCAGATTGCTGAAGCTTTGGATAGACGATTGGGTGACATGTTTGAAGTCTTTGACCGTGGCATGACAATCCACAAGCGTGAGCTGTCTGTGCTGGAACATCTGGTAGGAGTGAGGCATTGGGCATGTGGATGTAGGCCAGCTACATCACCTGTTTCAGGTCTACATGAACGAGCTACCTCACATGCCCACTCCCATAGTGGCAGTAGCAGCAGCAGTGCAGCTGGTGCTGTACTGTCCACACCAGGACACAGCAGGCCATGTGCACATTCCAGTGGACATGTGCCATCAGACAGTACCCAATATTCACTTCTGCCTAGTAGTGCCCGTTGCAACCCCTGGCAGGCACAGGTCACATGGCCATGGCCAGATACCATGAACTGTAAAACCTGGCTTGTACAGTCCACAGCTGTCAATAATACCCCTGTGTAGGCCAGACACATGCCAGAACTATGTGCATACATACACGGGCACCGCAACACACACATGCATAACATCCACACATGTCCAATTAGATCAAAGGCCCTAGCCCACACACATAATGTCATCCAATGGTGCAGCTTAGGCCCTTGGCAGACATTATCACCCTGTGCATATGATGATGCCTGTGCCACATCCCTGTCATCCACACCATTGGTGCAGGGACATGCTTATATGGTCTGATGCACAGGGTGAACAGACTAGGAAGATAAGTGTAGATTACAATTGTGTACTGTTGACAGGCAGCAGACATACCATATAGTACAGGTTTACAATGCATTTTGTACTGTTAACAGCACGTGTCTTGTGTAATAACAGTAACTGCATGTTGGTCATGATGTTCTGCTTTCCTCCTTCAGGTCTAATTGCATGTGGCAGTGTATGTCAGTGTTTGCAGCTAGTGTCCCATATGCAAATGTGGACTACTCACAGGTATGTATGAAAATACCAGCATGCACTTTGTAGCTTCCACATCGCAGTTAGAAAGTCCCACGTTCCAAATATGTCTACAGATCTACTGATCCAAGAGCATGATAGCTGTGTATTAAGCTACTGTAGCTAGAGATGTGACATCCATACTGGGTGACATCACAGGTACAGTTACATGGAGTGGGGAGGTAAGAGAGTCGTCTAGCTGATGACAAGGGTAGAGTCCAGTGGGAAGCGTGATGCCACATTGGGAAGCAGTAATACACATTCCCATGACAGGATGTGAACACACAACTGCACCCACACACTCAGGTATTCACACACATGTATTCAGAGACACAGTAACACACCCACACACTCACAGATTCACCAACACAGTAACACACGCATGCGTGCGTGCACACACACACACACGCACACACACACACACACACACACACACACACACACACACAGTTGCTAGTGTTGAGGTGAGGACCCCTACCTACGTGCAAATCATCATTACAGTACTGTGCACTTACATGACATGCCACAGAGATTACACATGTACAGGTAGTCAGTATGGCCTAAGATCAGGGACATCAACAGGGACAGTAGATTGCATCACCTGGATGGGGAGAGGGGTCTTATCCGTTCACTATGGTAACATACATCCTCACTTCAGGGAACAGACAGCCACACACACACACACACACACACACACACACACACACACACACACACACACACACACACACACACACACACACACACACACTGTGGCATTCACTATTGAATACACCTATGTCACTCACATACAGATACCTCACATGTGTGAGATACACACCCCTGCCTATGTCCCACTTTCTACATTGCAGTCTGTACAGATGTCTACAACAGTGTACAGGAGAGTGAGTAACAATTGAGATGTATTCCCCACCATAAGTGACATATATGGACACACACGCAACCATACATCCAGTACTGTGAATCAAACACCTGCCTATCTCATGATACGTATGACAGACTTACAGCAGTATTGCAAGCGCTACAAAGTGTACTGACACATCCTTTGGCAACTGTGCTGATATATGCACACGGGAGGTATTAACTGTTACAGGTGTCAAGTGATTTACCTTCGGTGTCACCCTGAACGCTATCTAAATTGTGTGTGTTCCCCTTCAATTAACAAAACCATAGCTTAGCAGTTACACAGGTTATTGGACCGCTTGTGACACACCTGTGAGCTGTCCTCAGCAAACATCCATCTGCAAAGATGCCCCACCACTTAGTTATGTCCACACATCTGTCCATACCTGAAGTACATCTTTCCGTACTTTCAGCATATCACCTATACAGTTGGCAATGTTGAGGCTACATTGCAACTGCATGATGTACTAAGACACACATCACCTGCATACATCAGCAGCTGCACACGCATGGTATCTGAATGCACACCACTACATGTACATGTGTGTAGGTCCTACATTCCTGTCATTTGGGCATGTTTGTAGGCATTGCAATTGGTGGACATTTGTAATGACATACATGACACATGGACTGTTGTATGATATGATAGGTGTAATGGGTGACCAGTACAGAGGGAATGTTACCTCTGTCAACATTGATATCACACCTTATGTACTGTTAGAATTCAGCAGCCATGGACCTACCTTCCATGTGCATGTGTGTAATGGCTGTAGCCACCTGTCTGCACAAAGGACAACAACAGCTGTGCTATTTACATATATGTTGTATGTGTGTGGCATGTACATATCCAGGGCATGTACATGTATGTCATATCCAAACAGGAGGGTGTTTGTTGGTGGTCCGAGGGCATGGTGGTGTCTGAGGGTTACATCCTAGAATGCAGCTTTTGACACTGTGACCTGCACCTGACTCATCTGTGATGCCTTTTGTGGGAGTACTGGTCAGTACATGTGAGTGGCCTTTATGTATGTGGGGACACCACCACCTGGAGCGGTCCGTACCTGTGTTATGGCCCACATGTCTGGTTCTGGGGTATATGGTGGTAGTGCTATTGTGCACTACAGAGCCTTCAGCCAGGTGTTCCTCACTGCACAGATGCCAGTATTCCCCATTGTTGGATCTACAGTGAGCAGCTGTGATTATGAAAGCTACACATCTAGCACTGGTAAGCAAAAGCATACAATGCAGTTGTCCTCTAGGTGTCAGGGTGTTATCATGTGTTTAGGACATTTGCCTTGGAATGGCACTCTATGGACGAATGCGACCTAGGTATTATCCCCACTCCCTTGAATCATGGAGGAATGTGATATGTGACAAAGGCCTGTCTACATTCAGTCATGTCATCCCAGAATGACAAACACCAGACAACCTCGTAATTACAGCAGGACATTGGCTCATTGTGTTGGTCAAGCAGTTGCCACTCTTAACAAGACATCACTGCAAGTGGTAGTATTGTGCTTGGTATAGAATGGTACATCTAAGGTGACGGACAGCAGCAGACGTTGCGTAGAAGACTGGTGTCAGATATATGTAGTGCAGCGTTCCTTCTAACAGTGACAACTAATAGCACCGGAGTCCATTACAATGTGTTCTTTACATCTAACTGTAATAGCATGGCCACTGTGGCGTTCCGTGTTTAGAATCAGACTGCATCCCTGTGCTACTAAGTGTATGAGCATGCCCAGTTTAACCTTGTGTAGATGGACACATAGTGCATTCCGAACAGCCCTGTGCTACTAAGTGTGTGAGCATGCCCAGTAACACCTTGTGTCGGTTTTGTGCCTCTATATGTATGGGCATGGCCATTGCAACCCTGTATAGTGATAGCAGTCATCCATTCCACAGATGGGCATACTCCAGTTTTGGATGGATTCCTACTTTAAACACACAGGTTCACAGCTATGTACATCTTAACTGCCAGCATCCCTGTTGATGTCCGCATTCCTAGAAGGTCATAATGACAGCCTTGAAATGTGTAGTCTTTGTGGCGCGACTCGTAACTATGTAGTATTGTAATAGTGATCTATAGATAGGCAGGTGTTCTGATCCCACCACTGGCATGTGTGTGTGTGTGTGTGTGTGTGCGTGTGTGTTTGTTTCCATCTGCCTGAGGACAGAATAATGCTTTTAGACTGCTCACACTCCATACAATTCCTATACCCACCTTTGGCAAGGCTGATGATGTCACCTGCTTAGAAATACACCTCTGGCAGTGTTGTGACCCAGTAATCTCGGTAGCACGTTCTGTAACTGCGGAATGCTGTAGTGTGATAAAGTAGTTAGGTCGGTGTTCTATCCCAGACTTGCCAACTGTGTGTGTGTGTGTGTGTGTGTGTGTGTGTGTGTGTGTGTGTGTGTGTATTTGTCTCCATCTACCTGAGGACCCAATAATGCTTTTAGACTGCTCACACTCCATACAATTCCTATACCCAACTTTGGCGAGGCTGATGATGTCATCCACCTAGAAATACACCTCAGGGAGTGCGATAACCCAGTAATCTTGGTAGCACGTTCTGTAACTGTGTAATGCTGTAGTGTGATAAATTAGTTAGGTCGGTGTTCTAATCCCAGACATGCCAACTGTGTGTGTGTTCTAATCCCAGACATGCCAACTGTGTGTGTGTGTGTGTGTGTGTGTGTGTGTGTGTGTGTGTGTGTGTGTGTGTGTGTGTGTGTGTGCTTCTCCATCTGCCTGAGGACAGAATAATGCTTTTAGACTGCTCACACTCCATGCAATTCCTATACCCAACTTTGACAAGGCTGATGATATCACCCACCTAGAAATACACCTCTGGGAGTACTGTGACCTCGGTAGCGCATTCTGTAACTGTGTAATCCTGTAGTGTGATAAAGTAGTTAGGTTGGTGTTCTAATCCCAGACATGCCAACTGTGTGTGTGTGTGTGTGTGTGTGTGTGTGTGTGTGTGTGTGTGTGTGTGTGTATGTGTGTGCGTCTGCCTGCGTAAGACAAGTACAGTGCTTTGTAGAGTATGCACTCTCTGTACAAATCACATGACCACCTTTGTCAATCCTGCTGTTGTTACCCACCTATAAATACACCTGTAGGAGTGCTGTAACCCAGTATTCACTGTAGCACGTGCCCTAAATGAGTATTGCTGCAGTGTGATATGATAGGTAGGGGTTCGAATACAGGACATGGCAAGTGTGTGTGTTTGGCTGTCAAAGCCTGTATAGAGGTGGCTGTGAGAGTCTAACCACTGGACATGATGGGGAGTGGATTTTGTAGTTTTCCTATATGGTGTCCGTCTTATGACACATTGGCCACCTCATGAGGAGTACAGCTGTCAGTCAGCCACAGAACTGTGTTGGCAAACCATACCCCTACATCTGGCAAAAGGCCTGGTGAACAAAGTATGCAAACCTACTAGTTCCCAGCATATGTCCTGTGCCCATGTGCCATACACAAACACACTTGCCTAGGATATCCCACTATGTTGCTAGTACCATGCACATTGATGACAGATAGTAGGCATGGTGTGAATGCAGTGGGCTGCAGAGGACATGGCACCCTGTACAGCGGTACAATAGGCACATATTTGTAGACAATGTGCCTTGACTATGTTCCCCACTGGATGCCTGCAACATATGTGGTGCCATTAAATGTGACCCCCAGAGGCCATACAATGCTGTACACATGTGCCCTGTATGGACCAATGCCACTGATACCAGGGAATACCTGTATCATGCTATCAATGCAGGTGCAGGGTTGACCTGCTGACTATAAGCAGGTTTTGCCACACCAGGCCAGTATTGGCATATTGGGGGATAAAAGTCTGTGTACAAAACATGTGCCTGCCAAACCAGATACACCTGTACATGTCACTGTACAGTATTGTGGGACATGCACATCCCAGGCATTGTCCATGTGAAGGACTATCAAACACAGACATGGCATGCATTGCAAATCTATGGCCATACACATTGGTAACCAGGATGTCAGGGCAAATCATGCAGTACCCATCTGTGTGGGACATTGCAGACACTACACCTCTGTACTGCACTGCACACCACTGTCGGGTGGCGCGATGCCAAGGATTACCCCTCACCCAGCCTTGTACAGCCATCTTGCACAGCCAACCACTACACACCCATGAAGCAATGCATACATGCATGTCAGTACTGGCACCTTGTGTCTGCATGTATGTTATGATGCTCCCAACCAAAGTCACTCCCAGTATAACCCTTGTTGGCATACCAACAGATGTCAAACACATTCACATGCCCTAGCCCATAGAACCTCCAGATATCCCCTGTGGTGCATGTTATCCTGTGCATTACTGCAGTGTGGCAAACTACGTAGTTAGGTTGTATATTTGTGGCCCTGGCAAAGAGTGTCAATGCATGTCCAACAGAGAGTGTGGTTGTGATGACAATGACATTTGTTCACATGGACAGCCATGTGTGCTACACCTAATGTATGTCTACTATATCTCTGTTGCAGATGACTCTCACCTACACACATATATGTTCTTACAGCACAGCAACATGTTGGCTTTGTGGCACATGTAGTAACTTCATACGCATGTAATAGTAATGACAAGTCAATCAGGGGTTTGACCCCTGTACTGTTAGGCGTGTGGCAGACGATGCTTAGGGTTTAGTCTCCAAGCCCTTCTCTTGTGTACTTTGTCCCTCCCACACACTCTCTGGTGGATGTGGATGTGTACACCTGCTCAGCAGCATCATGTGTATTGTAAGTGATGGACATGATCAGGTGATTGCCTCTGCACCTATTGCAGTCCTCCTCTAGCTGATTGAATGTGGAACAGCTGTGATAGTGATCCCATAGCCATTCGCATGATAAACACAGTACACTATCTAGGAACATCATGTTGGTATTTGGCCATGACAGTCACTGCGAGTGGTACCTGAATGTGGTGTTCTGAAATGGCATCACAGATGATATCTGGATGTACCGCAAACATCATACACAGTGGGAAATAGCCTAAAGAAAGGAGGGTGATGTGCCACACATGACTACAGCATGTAAGTGTAGCTATGCTGCATTGAGACACAGGTTGTGTGTGGTAATGGTTATTCTGCATCTTTTACTACAGACATGACAGTACTCTGTTCATGAGGGACCCCCATCTGTAGGGCCATCTGTGAACTGGTCAGTATGTGGAACCATTTGTTTCTTGTGTTACACAATGTACACAGATATGTGCACAGCAGGAGCATAGTGTGAGGATTGCAGACAGTACATGGTGATAGGGATGTGTTACTGCCATCGCATCCCTGACTAGACATATGTCACATGAAACAGTGGTATGACAGACACTGTTTGGGTTTCCCAGTGAGAAGCCAATAATGGGTAACTGTTCATAGATGCAGTCACATGTCTACTACACATTGTACAGATGTCATACAGTATATATGCATGTGTTGTGCTCCCTCTGCAAATGTATACCATCTGTTGTGTTGGGTTGATGGTGATATCTATGCATACTGTTGTAGGTAATCCTGAATGCTGTTGTCTATCACTAAGCCATATGTGGGTTTAAACTGCAACACCATAGGCTGTATGTGTTGGGAGGTCCCGGCAAAACCTCCTGTCCCACTTCAGCTGACCATGGCACCTGGCACCAACACATCTGGGGCCCAGCCTTGGACCTCAACTTCTGTTGGGTCTGCACCACCTTCTGGTGGTACGACCACTGAGGATGGGGCATGTTCCCCCCTGGGAGTAGGGCCAGACAGGAATATATCTGCTGTCATGCGGTCCCAGACATGGTGCGTTGGGGGTTCACTAAGGGGTTCCAAAGCCAGATACGCAAGCACAAGGACAGAGTGTCACATTTACAGGGTGATGCTGCCCCTCCTGGACAGCCCCCACACTGCCTCCTTTGCAGCTGTTTAGGTGCAGTGGAGGCTGCCCATGTCTGGGGACCTCCGTCCCATTGTTCCCATGGGCTTGTGAATGCCGAACACCCATCCCCGTCTGAGGTGTATCCCCCCACATGTGTCATATACTGACCCTGTATGCTGTCTTGTCTGTGATCCTACCCTACCTATCCTCCACGGCCATACCTACTGTCCTACCCCCACATCCGACTCTCACCCTACGGAAACATAAGGCCAATCAGTTCCTAGGACAACATCTGACATATACATAGCTGTCCATTTCACACACATGCCCACTGGACACATGTAACCCTTGTAATATGCATCACAACATACTCCTGTTATCCTCACCCCTGTCCCTCAGGTGCATGATCCTGGTATGCACACCACTCCTAAATGGTCCAGGTACACGTGATGAGGACAACCCCACTGTACACACAACACTACCGGTCCCTCTATGGTTACCCCATTTACCTATATCATGATGTTGCACACAGCACCTTGCAAGAGTACTGTTCACACATAATGATTGGACAGGTACTGTTGTGTTAATGTACATTACATGCACAGAGTGATGTATATGGCCAATGTATAACTGTTTGCGTGTATGAATGACACATGTCTGTCTGAGGGAGTCTTGATATTACATAGGACAATATCACTACATAATACAGGCGTCGCTGGTGTTTCCCTTTTCATTCATTTGTAATGCTTTGTTGCCACATGGTATGTTCCTGATATATCTCTATATATGCATGTACCTATATGCTGGACATAAAACACTCACATATACATCTACATGATGGGATACATTCCTATACTGTTGAATGACTGTGCTGTAAGATATGTTTGTGGTACTGTCCATTGTCTGTATATCTGCCATGGTGTATTGGTAAATCACATTAGCTGTGTGTGCAGGGTCCTGGTTCCGAGCCTTGCAGAGGCCATTTATTTTGTTGCAGGGCAGAACAAGGCCATTGGATACGGGGGGAGTAAGGCACATTAAAGCAGTTGTGAGTGGGTGTGCATGGGTTTGCACGGTGTTAAGCAATG
>NC_056731.1:1681892445-1682014945 GCF_019279795.1 Protopterus annectens | reverse complement strand
TAAAGTAGACTTAGCAATTAAACAATGTTACTCCCACTGGTAAAACCCTACCTGTGGTGTGAGTAGCAGTGTTCTATTCATTCCTGGGCAGCTTTTTTATGACATACGCTGACAACACTACATAATAACATAGTTGCTATTCCCTTCTCATCCCTTGTCTATGCTTTATTGTCAAGACATTCATTCTTCATATATATATATAGATATATATATATATATATATATATATATATATATATATATATATCTGTGTACACATATATATGTACACATATATATATGTATATGTATATATATATATATATATATATATATATATATATATATATATATATATATATAGATAGATTATATATATATATATATATATATATATATATATATATATGGTTCCCTATCAGAAGCCTGAAACACTATAAGCCTGAAAATCAAAATCCTGAAAACTATAGACTCAAAGTTCAAAATCCTGAAAGACCAAAATCCTGAAACTCAAAATCTTGAAAACACAAAATGGACATACTGACGTCATTGTGGCTTTGCTATTGTTAGCCCTGTGGTGTTGGGTCATCGTTGGGTTCAGGTAAGTGTCTTGGTTTTATGTTCGGGTTAGGCGGTTTAAGTGAGTTAGGGTTAGGCAGGTTAGGCATGTATGCAATAGTGACAAATATTGGGGTTAGGGAGGTTTAAGTGAGTTAGGGTTAGAGGCGCGGGTCAGGTGAGTGTCTGATAGTGACGGACCTTAGGGTTAGGGTTAGGTCAGGGTCAGTTGGTAGATATTAGTGTCTTTATAGTGACATATTAGCATTATTTGTGTTTTCAGGATTTTGAGTTTCAGGATTTTGAACTTTCAGTCTATAGTTTTCAGGATTTTGATTTTCAGGCTTGTAGTGTTTCAGGCTTCTGATAGGGAACCATATATATATCTATATACATATATATATATATATATATATATATATATATATATATATATATATATATATATGCACACACACACACATATATATATATATATATATATATATATATATATATATATATATATATATATATATATATATATATATATGTGTATATATATATATATATATATATATATATGTATGTGTATGACATACGTATCTACATTTCCTGTGCTGGGCACTGCTTACACCTGTGCAAGTGCACTAGCATATGCTTACTGTGTGTTACATATGTTTACTGCCACTTATTTGTGCTTACTTGTGCCTTATTCATTATGACAGTACTACTTTGATTGAAGGGATCTGGTTAATAGTCCCATGCAAGAGTCACGTTCACTTTTACATGTTATAATGTCAGTTTTACAGCAGAACAACATTCATTCCACAAGGAAAATAATATGTGTTATAGTCGAACTTGAACCATGAATGCCTGTTCATTAGTTTGATCCTCTAACCACTACACTATTGGCGTTCTGCTTCATTTATATGTATACCCATGGTTCATAGTTACATGAACACATGCCTCAACACTTCACTAAACAGCAGGCATCCATTCTCCTGTTGGGAAAATTGCACTACTACACATGCGCCATTCCCTACTGCTCTGGACACATGCCGCATGTTGACTCACTCCAAGTATATTCAGACCTACCAAGCCTATAGTCCTGGCACATACTTTTCTATGATTGTCAGGGTATTCATTAGGTCATCTGGGTTTAGGCTTGTCTGACTGGGACTATTCTGTACCTGTTTGAAAGTCAGATTTAGTGCATGGACATGGTTACTCCCACTGTTAGCATCCTACCTGTGGGTAGAGATGCAGGGATATTGCCCACCTCTGGCCAGCTTGATATGTCAGCACTAGATAATATGGGTGTTCTACTGCTGTTTTTCCTTCACATTTGTTATGAATGCTTTCTTGTGCCCATGTTCGTTCTGTAGAGGTGTATATATATATATATATATATATATATATATATATATATATATATATGTGTGTGTGTGTGTGTGTGTATGCAATGCATATACATCTATATGATTAATTACTTTGATCATACTGTTGAATGACTGTGCTGTCTGCTATGTTTGTGATAACATCAGAGTTAGGTATAACTGCTGTGTCTTAGTGGTAAATCACATTGATTGTGATGTGTAGGGTCCTGGCATTGGGCCTGGCTGAGGCGGTTTATTTTGTTGCTTGGCAGAACAAGGGCCATTGGACAAAGGGTGAGTACAACACTTTCAGCAGCGGTTTTCCGTTTAACCACTGTTTCACATCACGCAACACCTTCTGCTTTAGTACTGTGATACGTCACCCCAGTTCACATTTCAATGGTATTATATCATTATACAGTATAAAATTAGCAAGATATGCTTGTATACGGATTATGCATCATAAATGGTGTGTGCTGCAGTCAAACCAGCAACGTCTGCTCAATAGGCAGATGCTGTAATGACTACACTATTGCTGTTCTGCTTCATTTGCATGTATACCCATGGTTCATAGTTACCAGAACAAACACAGCACAACATCACTAACACAGCAGTCATCCATTCTCTGGTCGGAAATAAACTACACCACTACACATGTGCCACTCCCTACTGCTCTAGATATGTCCCATATGCTGGCTCACGCCAAGTATATTCAGACGCCCCAAACTTATAGCCCTGGGACATACGTTCATATAATGGTTAGGGTGTTCAATTAGTCTTCCGCTCATCCGAATGGTGACTGGGAGTGATCTATACCTGTTTGAAAGTCAGACTTAGAACGTGGACATAGTTCCACTGTTAGCATTCTACCTGTGATTGGAGATGCAGGAGGTTTGCTCACCTCTGGGCAGCTTGATATGACAGCACTAAATATTATGGGGGGGGGGGTTCCGCTGCTGTTTCCCTTCACATTCGTTATGACTGTTTTATTATGACCATGTTTATTCTTCATGGATATATATATATATATATATATATATATATATATATATATATATATATATATATATCTGTCTGTCTCTACATGCACATGCATATACACCTACATGCTTATTTACATTTCCCATACTGTTGAATGACCGCCACTTACCGTTGCACATACCCACTTATGTCAGCGTTAAAGCGCCTTAATCTCCCTGTATCTGACTGCCATTATTGTGGGCATCATATAAAATTAGCCCTTGCATGGCTTGGACCCAGAAACAGGAACACCATAGTCACTGGTTTTGTCACTAAACCATCCGTGATACATTCTGTATGGATGGTAATTAGGATATATGACTTTACTACAGCCATTCCACAGTACTGGCAACAAATGTGACAGTCAGGCGGTGTACATATGTATAGTACATGTTACTATTCATATGTTTCTGAGAGGCATATGTATACATTTGCAAGTATACATATTTATGAAATGGACACATACTTGATAACTACTTGTATGCATGTATGTGTGATGTGCAGCTACGCAAATATAAGTATGTACATTTATAGATATATATGACTACATATCTGGAGTTATACATGGCCATGTATATGAACAACAGCTTATGGGAGGAACCTGTACCGTTTGTATACAGGGGTTGTGTGCATCATTACGACAAGGAACCTGGACGGGGTATACAATTTGTGGACATGTACTATTTGGAAGATGGCTATGGGGAAGCTTCATGGGAACATGTGAATGGTATATATTCCCAATAATGCATGTGGGGAGCCATGCATCATGGTCAGGTGTTTATTCCCGGGTCATAGGTACTGCGGGACTGGCTGTAGGCTGAGCAGGGTTGTGGACAACTACTACTAATGCAACTTGTGCCAGGTTGTCTACGGGGCTGGACATCGTGTCGTGCCACCAAGTCTAATCTTTAAAACAGACACTTATCTCATGAGGGATGGCCAAAAATTGTGGACACCAATGATTCCAATTCTTTTGGCTTTACGAAAATGAGTGAGGGTTATACATGCAAGGGAAACCTAGTTTGCAAGCCTGAGACTGCCTACTAGATATGGGTAGGGGGCACTATGTGCAGATATGGCTGCGCCAAGCTAGCAGCCCGAGTATGGGTGGTTTTGGTGGATGTTCAGCAAAGGGGGGGGGGGCTGTGGAGGGGATGATGGCTACAATTATGTACCCAGGTGTGTTGGGTTGGATGGCTCAGTTCAGGCCAGACCATTATACAGGTATTAGCTGGTAACGTTTCTATACATGTGTATCGCACAATTTAATGTTCATATGTTTGTGGGAATGTGTTTTGCAGTATGGCCTGTCAGGGTATATTACAGATGTGAATATATGTTCTTTGGTTTCCTTTCTGATTCACCAACTTCTCCCTCGTACACCTCCAGTTCACCTATTGTACATCTGACCCAGTCTCCCCTTGGCAAATTATTACATTACCTGTCACCCCCTCCCCCCATATTCCACACACACCATCCATCCCTTCTCTGGTTGATGGCCCATGGTACAGACAACAGAACACATTGCATACTCTACATATCTCTGGTACCAATATGGTTGTGAGGACAACCCTAGCATATCTGATCTTCCACGTGCTGTACTTCACGCACATAGGTACACGCAAATACTTATCTTTCATGACATGGTAGGTAGACCCGGGTAATACCCATTCATCTTTGTTCCATCCAGACAAGGACAACTTGGACTGCGAATGGGCAGATATTGAGAGAATGCTCTGACCATTGGTTGGGTTGCCACCTTTTCAATTGACCAAAGTGGGACATTTTCGGGACACACATCAGATTTTACAGGCCGACACATACCCACGGATAGTACAAAGAATAGAACTTTACTTTTATGCCTAAATGGAAGCTTATTCTTGTAGCAGTTTAGTTGCTTATTTTGTTTCTTGTAGCATTTTGGTATTTTAGATACAGAAATAACTATTTTATGGAACTATTACATAAAATATGGGACATAATTATATCCTACAATTGCAGGACATTTGCCATTTTTAATATTTTTGGTAAGGACTCAACTGCCTAGAGAGGGACTGTCCCTCACAAAGTGGGACAGGTGATAACCCTAACCATTGGACTAGGCTTAGCAAAGGGCAGCGGCATGCAAACAAGCTGCGTTTCTCTTCCACATGGTATAACAATGGAATACGGGCATGGGGTTTTAAATGTCATTTGTTCGAGGGACAGCGGCTCAATATTCAGCTACATGCCTTTGTGTTTACTTTTTATTTTGGTGTTTGCAAAACTTTCTTGTATGCTTTGCATACATTTCAGTATCCACAGACACTGACAGGAGTGATTACTATTAGAGGCAGGCTGTACTAGTCAGCATTTTAGGTTGCGCGTCTGCAGCCAACATATTCACGCCTCCATGCAGCACTTAGACACTCCCCCTGCACTCACGCACGTTTCCTAGGCACGTGGACATTGCGGCAGCGTGCCTTCATTAATATGCATATGGTGCTGCTGCACCATCTCTACGCCGCACGGTCAACGCAAGGCTAACGCCGTCCTTGTGCCGAGCTTCATGAATCCAGGGGTATGTCTATAAAATTATTATTATTTAAATATCGAAATGTGATACTTCTTTTTATGTGAAGAATAGTTAAGGCAGTGAATGTGAGTTATTATATTTTGCTCACTTTGATTTTATGTTTGGTGGGATGAAATAATGGCCTTGATTTTTGCACATCTGGAAGTACAGATTTAAGTTCTAATTTAATTTATGTGAATAATTCTTTCTGTGACTTTTTTTTTTTTTTGGTTTCCAGATTAAAGAAAGTGCCTTTGGTGCATTTGTTGAGTTTGTATCTAATATTCAACAAATATTATAGGGTTGATGAGTGTTAGCTATGAAATGATACTAAAGAAGCAGGTACTGTAGATGTGATAAGTATTTAATGATACAGGTTCAATAGTGGGAAATGGCTGATGGTACAGGTGGAGTGTTAATAAAACATTTGGTATTATAACTTAGATTTCTGTTTTATCACAACCTTGGGATGCCTAAGGTTAAGATACAGAGATATAAATAGCTAAGTAGGTAGACAGATAGATAGACAGATAGATAGTCATCTAGACAGATTAACAGATAGACAGACAGAATACCTAGTTAGATAAATATGAAGTTATATGCCTGAACATTGCACTCCATGTACTGCCTGCTTGAAATTGCTCTGTATCAAAACTACAATAACAAACACAGATTTTTGATATTGACTGAATGTAAATCTGGCAGCCACATATTGTTATCAGCTCAAGCTGCAGGTTCTTTGTCATATACTTCCTCAAGCTGCTGAAGGAGTAAATAGTAATCTTATAAACATACTGAACTATTAAATCCTTATTGATAAGTTTGTACTCTGATTATATGCACAATAAAGTTTTTTTTATGTCAATAAATTAAAAAACATAATCTGTTGTTTTCTTTTGAATCCAAATGTCATCAATGAATTAGATGTAAAAATAGTTTAATCTTTTTATTCATGTCACAAATAGTATTTATGCTATCAAGTAGAATTTTGAAGGATAAAAGTTAGCTTAGAAAATCAAGAAAAAAGATTGTTAAATGCATTTGCAATATTTCTAGATAGCATGCTTCTCTTTAATCATCAGATTTGCAGTTACTGTGTTATTAATGTATATAGTTGCTACTTTGGCTGTACTGGGCTATATATGCAATTCCATATAACTATACATTTAATACAGCTGCCTTTCTGAGCATATTTGATTCAGCTATTATATTCTCCATTTTTAATGAGATTCTTTTGATTTGCAGCAAAAACGTCTTGTGGGATTTCATTAGCAAGATGTTATGAAAGCTTTTCATTTGGAAAGAATCTTGTCAACTAAAACTTTTAGAAATTTTTAACATATGCCATTCTTTTAGGGCTTAAATTAAAAAAAAAATCCTATAATTTGCAACCAGGCTTCTGTTTTCCTTTGCTTGCATTTAATCTTATGATAAAGCAGTTGAAATAATCTGCCATTAGCCAAGCTAACTCATCATTCATAGGAGGAAAAAAAAAGATTTGTTGAGCATTTTATTAAGCAGAAAAAAAAGATTAATGCAAAATACTGATGTCAGGAAGAATGAGACAGAATTACACCTTGTCAAAAGAAATTCTCATTGCTGTCTTCACAGGCAGCTAACCTTTTTTCAGGCAATTAAAGGTTCTGATACAACAAGGAGTACATCAGTGAGGTATGCTTTATTGTGAGCGACTTAAACAGAATAAAGGATGATTCTATTTGCTTCTTGCCTAATTGGATTATTGTCCACTCTGCTACTGCAAAGTGATGCTTTACTAAAACAGAATAAGAACTGAAGGAAAGCTGATTTCATAGTGAAATGAGTTGTTAGCAGAATGTAATTTCACCTGAGAAATATTAGCTATTCTGCGTACAAAAGGTTATCAGCAGATGAACAGTGCTATTTAAATAGTTTTACAGCAATAACTTTGCAAAAGATTTCATTATTATTTATTTTAACCACAGCAAATATATCATCCAAGAATGACAAAAAAGATTATTTTAAGTGGCATCAGATGAATATGAATTACAGAGCTGAGAAAGCTATAGCACCAAATTATAAATTATGATTTAAAATTGCATAAAGTGGTATTAAACGGATTATAAGTGCATATATAAATAAAATGCAAATATATTCCAGGAACATACATAAAATAAATAGAAGGTAGTCTGAAATGCTGAAAAATAAGTCCAGAATAAATTGCATTCTGAGGTAAAACAGCAATGCAGACAAGCTGCATGAGAGGAGAAATAATGGACAAGAAAGGATTAAGGGTCCTTTTATTGTTCTGGTAAATGACAGGAAGCAAACTGAGGTGCATAGTCACGTGATAAACATTGCAATGGGCCAGATTCCACACATTTTGTGAAAGCTATTTACAGACAGTGCAGCATGCTGAAGGAAGACTTAAGCACATCTGGTGCTGATGCAGTTTTGGAAGGCACACTGAAGGTAGACTAAGTACTTAAGTATTCAGTGTAGGATAATTAGGGATTCTGCACATGCCAGTCTGATTCCAAAACACATCATGCACACACAATCCACTCAAATGCCACAAACAACCATGCTGACTCTGTTTCTAAAATTCTCAGTGCATGCTTTATGGACCAAAGGAATTCAAGTGAATTATATGGCTTATTGTGAAATCCATAGTTAAATATAAAAATATATATATAAAAATGCAACTTGCTGTTAATGTACTGCAACAGTGATACAAGCCATAAATGAGACTGTGCACCCTAGAAGGAAGCCTGGGTGTACTTGGATCAGGGACATTGCAAAGACACATGGGGGTGCTGGGGTATCACAGACAGTTGGCAGTCACCTAGGCAAAATTCCTATAAGCCATGTGCTGCAAGGTGGATAACTAATAATCAAATAGGCAGTCCAGCTGTTGGTTTGCAGCCCAGGTTGTTCTCTGTGCGCAACTCTATAAATTACAGATCTGATATAATTAATGAAGCAGTCTCTTTACACAATAAAACTCATATCCAAAAAAATTACTATGTTGACTTGTTTTATAAAATAGAATAAATCCACAAAAACACACCCACAACTTATCGCTTTCCATCCTCAAAAGCAGAGGGACTTCATCAGTGTTGTTTAAACCATGATCGTACCACAATTTAAAGAGGCCTCAACCAGTCAATGGCCATCACTTAAATTTAAACCCTGGTTACATGAGTAAACAAATAAACTTCAAAAATATTGTTCAATAAAACATATATATATATATATATATATATATATATATATATATATATATATATATATATATATATATTTATATGCACATAATATATATATATATATATATATATATTATCAGCCATCAATATATTCATAAAGTAAATAAATACATCTAAAACATGCGTGAAAAAATAAAAGGATAAAAATATTTCAAAAAATATGTATACCTGAAAAAAGTAAATTTAGAACTAATATGCTATAATTGGGAGTGATACATTGATTATCCCGTTAGCATCATAAATACATTGTTATATGTAGATTTTTGGACATATATTGAAGGATGGACAGTTCTTTCTTATCTTTTTCAGGGATACATATTTTTTGAATATTTTATCCTTGTATTTTTTCATGCATGTTTGTATATGTATTTATTCAGTTTTATGACTGTATTGATGGCTGATAATATATATATATATATATATATATATATATATATATATATATATATATATATATATATATATATATATATATATATATGGATTCACTTTATAATCTCGAAATATTGAAATAACGAATTTCAGAACGTTATAGCACACATATAAACACAAGTACACCTACCTCTGCACAACCTCAAAAACACACATACCCTTTCTATTAGCCGGGGGGCCAGCCTCCCCAACACCCCCATGTGGGGGGCTGCACCCCCCACACCTCCCTATTTATATATACTAACTCTGAGCTCACACAAAACCCATCACCATACATTCCACACCACCCTCGCACAAACACACATCGCACAGATACAAACACCACCACTCTCAACACTAACACACTCACACTCTCAACTATGTACCCTAACTCACACCTAACAGTCCCCAACACAGTCACAAACACACACTGACCCTCCCCAGAACCCTTAAAAAACACCACACTTACCTAACATGCCATCAGTACTGCGAGTTCAATATTTCCGGGTTCGATATTCTGCAGTTTTGCGCAACTCCAGATTTGAGACTTTGGTCTCGAGATACTGAAATTCGACATTTCAGTATTTCGAGATTCCAAGGTGTTTATATATATATATATATATATATATATATATATATATATATATATATATATATATATATATATATATATATATAGTCTAATGATATTTATGAATTTTATTTGTGTTTTACCTAACCAGAGTTTGAATTTAAGTGGTGGCCGATGATTGGTTGAGGTCCCATTAGATTCTGGTATGATCATGGTTTTCACAACTCTGATGATGTCCCTGTGCTTTTTGGGATGAGAGAGCTAATTTGTGGGCATGTTCTTGAGCATTTATTTCATTTAATAAACAAGTCAGCAAAGCATTTTATTTGGTTACGAGTTTTTTTTTGTGGAGAGACCGCGTTATTTATATCAGATCTGTGATTTAGAGAACCGCACATGGAGCATGATATGGGGTATGAACCAACAACTGAACTTTCTATTTGGTTATTAGTCATTGGTCTTTGTGTTTTGTGTTTCCAAGGTGGATGACTGCATACACTTTCTGTCCACTCCCATGGGGTAGAAAACTGTAATACAGCAGTCCTATTACAAAACAAACTTCCTACATGTACTTGGTACAATAGATTGCACACACTTACCAATGAAGACAACAATGCATCCAGAAGCAGACTAATATATAAACAGAAAGGGCTGGACATTCATCATCTGCCAAGTTATGTGCAGCAGGTGGCATCATAACAAACAGCATGGCAGCACACACTCTGGAAGTGTCCAGGATGGTGATATTTGGAGGGGAAGTGGACTGATGGCTGCATTCCACCAAGGTGAAATACCTGGGACTGCTATGGGGTAAGTACAGGAACACAGTTATGACACAAGGTAAGGATACCCCTCACAACAACATCCATTCTGACCAAAAGTGTTTTTATTCTGCGCAGTTGGTGACCGTAGTTATCGTCTTGAACTGTGGATAATGACCCCAAACTGTAAACCGTCCAACTCTGCATAGGATGCCTATGATAGAGCATATGCAACAACCAGAAACACCAGAGAGTGTATGTTTGGTGTACTGAAAGCTAGGTTTAGATGTCTGGACACATTGTTGGTGGTGGGGAGCACTGCAATACATACCTTGAAAAGGTAGCTTAGATGATAATGATGTGTGCCATGCTGCACAATGCTAACTAGAGAACAGAGCATTCTTTCAGCTGCAGGTGTGGGTGAACTACCCCAAGAACACCAAATGTCTGAAGAGACTATCCCACAGGTATTAGAGGAGGAGCAGGATGACCTAGGGAACAGAAGTCATGAGCAACATATGGTACAACCACAACTTCAGACCCAGGCAACACAGCAGCATCTCACCCACATCTTTGAGTCATCACAAGCCACATGTATACAGCTGCAACAAGGATAATCAGCTAAGGTCACAACTGACACAGGTATGCATATACACTCAGATTGTTGTATCACTATATGGAAAACAATAAGTGACCCACATTAGTGCTACACATACATACCTCTACAATATAATAAGATGAGAAAAAGAAACCAAGCTGGATGTAATGCAGAAATTTTAATTTCAGAAGACACCTATTGCAGTACAGTGGTAATTCAATAGTATGAGCCAGCTATGTGTACTACACTGTTGGACACACTCTAAAACAGTCTATGGTAACCTCACCGATTTCTCACACCATGGTCTGACCATGTAACACGTTGGCTTGGTCGCTCCTCAGAAGAGATGGATGGGGTTACAACACCATGTTGAAATGAAGGAAGGTCTTTTGACTGGCAGGCCTACAACTGATGGGCCAGCATGTGACCTTTGTGCAGGCTGTTCCAAGACAGTGACATTTATTGTCCAAATGTGGTTCTGCAGACAGGTGGCCTGCCTCTCTCAGGTTGCAATCTGCTGAGTACAGTCAGGCAACAGAGTCCTGCTGGTAGTATGACACTGCATAACCTTA
Organism: Protopterus annectens; assembly: GCF_019279795.1. Lineage (NCBI taxonomy): Eukaryota > Metazoa > Chordata > Ceratodontiformes > Protopteridae > Protopterus > Protopterus annectens. The sequence goes on along the minus strand of NC_056731.1, from coordinate 1,682,003,315 downwards.
GAGGCCAGGGTTTCCACTGACCATGCCACAGCTAGCAGACTCTCATTATGAGTGGCCAAGGCAGATATAATCTCATTGTGCCTGCACTATTGTCCTTCATGCATAATAAGTAGTGGGTGTGCCACATGATCTATTGCAAAGGAGAGTGCATAGATGTCTGAATAATGCTGTTGTTGTGACCATTCATTTACCTGCAGCAGAAGACAGACACCCTCTGATGCCTGGTCAAGCACATTTGCTTGCCTACATCTACCACAATGCTCTGTTTCTGGTTGTTGTGTGGAACTGCAATCAGTTGTGATCTCAGCTGGGTGTGTTGGTCAACGGCCTCACCCTGTTCAACATCCACTGTACTAGCAACCTCTGAGAGTATGGCTGAAGCAACATCATTGTCAACCTCATGCAGCCATAATCTCACTGTGTCTGCAGTGTTGTCCTTCATGGATGACACATAGCTGGTGTGCTACATGATCTGTGGAATAGGCAAGTGCATGGATGTCTTAACAATGCCATCGCTGTGACCATTCATTTGCTGAAACAGGAAGCAGACACTCTCTGACAACTGGCTATGCACAACATCTGCCCACCTATGTCTAACATGACACCTTGTTTCTGGTTGCTATGTGAAACTGCCATCAGCAGTGATCTGAATCACAGAATCAAAGTGTACCTAATATGCACCCACCTTTAAGTATCATTTGTGCCATACCTAATTAATGAAGTTCATTAAATTTCAAATGTTTGGAAACCCATTCATGCATATCTGTGTAAATTGGCTTCATGCACCAAAACACCCAGGTGTACTGCATAAATACCTAATAGGTATCGATAAACAGTACCATGTGTGGCATGTGTACGCTACCTTCTAATAATATAACATAACATCAACACCACTGCATATACATGTTATCTTCCAATGATCTGATAACATAACATCAGTCCCACTTTCAAATATTGATTTTGATACATCTACTCATCAGACCATTGCTAGCTGTGATCTGAGTGGGACCTCAGTGAGCACTTCTCTGTGTTTGCATTTTCCAGACTTCTTCAACTTGAGGATCATCATGCTACTTCGAGGAGGCTGAGACATATCCATACACCCAACTGAAGTGACGAAGGGATAACCCAGATGTTGACCGTGTATGCCGGACTGGAGCAGAGGATGAGCACCAGACCCAGGAACATTACCATGATCGATGTATTGAATTGGATTGTGAGGATGTAGGACTGGGATCTACTGGACTGGATAGTAGGGGTTCATCACTGCTATGATGACCTGCATCAGAGTGATGCAGGTGAGCTTTGAAGGAGGATCACTGAGGTGCAGAGGCAGCCATAGATCTCTACAGTAAGTGTCACTATTCTATACATACATGAGCATTGCTACAGATTTTACACATATTTCTGTGTCTCATGTATCTAAGATATATTTTTTATAACCAATTGCAGCTGCTGTGATAGGGATAATTATATGGACTTAGTAAATACTGCCCTATTAACTCTGGGTTTAATTCCTATGTCTTTAATTTATTTAATAACATGTATAATATCAATAACTATGTCCTTTGTAGATGCACATATGTTTTACAATATCTAACTACATGCTTTCACATAGCCACTGTCTTTGTGCATCCCAGATACCTATAGAGCCTAGAGCATGGATCACTGTGCGCTTTATACTTTTCCATTATAGTACCACAGTATCATCTACTGCACAATTATACGATGAAATAAAAACACATATATAACTTCATTACATCATTCCTCCTAAGAAATTACACTGAAACCTTTATGTAAGCTAAAATGAAATGCCTGTTCGACTGTTAACACATATGTTTTCAGTTATGTGTTGATAGCTATTATTTCTTTACAATAAATTGTCCAGTAATTATTTGCAGTTTCTGTATTCATTTACATGCATGGTGATGTCAGCTCCATGGACAGCCTGCCAGCCTGTTGGAATTGAGCTCCAGCGATGACATGCAAGCATTTCTGGCTGCCTTTTTCTTCCACGAGCAATTTTTGAGTTATGTGGCTGCAAGGTCCAGGAACATATGGTTTGCACTTTGTTTAGTACAAGCTGCAAGGGAAAGGAATTATGGTTTGTCTCCAGATAAGTCCATTAAGGCTGCTGTGCCAGTAGTACAAGCTGCGAGGTCCGGGAACAAGGCTGATGTGCAAGGGAATGTGGTTAGTACAAGCTGCAAGGTTATTTATTCAAAGTTGCAAGCTATTTTATTTTATGTATTCAAAGCTGTGAGCTTCTTCAAGTGTCCTTTATTTTATGTATTCAAAGCTGTGCACTCCTTGAAATGTGGTTTGTTAAGTTCCGGGTCAGGAAGGGAACATTCCTGGTTTGGTTTGAACTTTGAAAGGGATACGCTGTTCAGTTTGTACTTTGAAAGCTGCAAGCTCCTTTATTTTATGTATTCAAAGCTGCAATCTCCTTGAAATGTGGTTCGTACTTTGTAAGGGATTAGCTGTTCAGTTCTTACACTGCAAGGGATGTTATTGTAGTATATAGTGTGCATTGTGTGTACTTTGGAAGCTGCAAGCTCCTTTATTTTATGTATTCAAAGCTGCAATTTCCTTGAAATGTGATTTGTTAAGGTCCTGATCAAGAACATTCATGGTTTGGAATGGCAAGGGTAGTATACTTTGAAAGCTGCAAGGGATGTTATGGTAGTATACTTTGAAAGCTGCACGGGACGTTATGGTGGTGTGTGTGTGTGTGTGCGTGTGTGTGTGTGTGTGTGTGTGTGTGTGTGTGTGTGTGTGTGCGTGTGTGTGCGTGTGTGTGTGTATGTGTGTGTGTGTGTGTGTGTGTGTGTGTGTGTGTGTGTGTGTGTGTGTGTGTTTGTGTGTAATGCCCAAGTTAAATATACCTGATGGCTAGTTACCCAGTCTCAAACCCTGTACCTTTGGGGCAGGTAGCATGAGCCTGAATTCCCTAACCACCACCATTTGTAGGTTTTTGACTAAAATTTTTGTCATGTTTCAAATAAAATCTGTGGTTTTCAGGATTTTTGTGGCATATCAGTGAAGGATTGAATTAACTAAATAATGACAGGCATTTAAACTTCAGTCTTCATATTCTTCAGAAAATACATAGTAACAAAAACCTTTAATTCTAACAATTTTCTGTTTATAAGATCGAAATGTGAAAATTGTCCCTATTTTGGGGCTGTATTCCCCCATTATTGGCTTTGTCCAGGTGTTTTGTGATAAGAGGTTGAGAACTATGGTGAGAACTAAATGTTAGCCATTTAAGTTTCAGTCTTTCTAACTTTCAGGAAACAGATTATTTGACATAGTGGTATGTTGCTCTGACTGTAGTGCAGAGGGTCCTTAGTTCAAGACTTGGCAGTGAAATGCATGGTGATAATGCATTTTATTCTAGCAACTTTACAAGATTATACAAGCAATGTTTAAAATGTGTCCCTGGTTTTTGGGCTTTTGTCCCCCTGATAAATGTTGGCTTTTTCCAGATTTCTTGTGCTGCAAAGTTGAGAGATACAGTAGAGTGTTAAGTGACTTTTACAAGAAGCTGAGAGCTTCAGGGGAAGAGAAGTTTAGTGCTGCTTATGCTGAGTTTACTTGCATTGATAATAGCATAACAGGTTGAATACTTGCTTTTGATGCTGAAGGCTGTGGGTTCTACTCCCACAGTATGCAGATGCATTGCTGATACTGTACTGTGTCATACTTTTAAAGGGGGTGAATGCTGCAGTCCTGAGAATGTCCTCTTTGGCAGCGATAACCAGTAACTATGAATATGTTATCAGTTTGCCATCCATTCCCTATTGCAGTATCACTAGCTTATCATTTTTTAATGTAACATAGACAATTTATTCCTCAAGGGCAGCAGGAACTTTACTTATAGATGAAACAATGAAATATAAAGTTGTTGGTTAGCAACAACCTCTTCATTAATTACAGGTCTCTTTGATGTGGGATTATTTAGATGATTTTTACTTCTGCAGAGATTGTGCATATTTACTGATACTGATGGAGTTTAGAAATTTGAGTAGTCTTTTATGATGGAAATGTTCTGAATTTGGTAGTTTTTGTTATTACTGGTGCATGCATTTTGTTTCATTGTTTACTGGAAAAATGTTCAAAACAATAAATTTAATACATCCTCCAAGAGCTGTAGTGTATTATACTAGGAATATAATTTAATACAATCAGGAAGGTGTATCAAAGAACACATGTATGTTTCGTCTGCAAGGGGCCTATGATTTGAAAACAGCCCAAAGTTATTCTACCATTGGCCATATGTATTTCCTTTGAATGTGGTTTTTAATGCTGTTTCAATTAATGTGAGTTTCAAGGGCAGAGAAGTTTTAATCCTAAGTCTATTTTCATTCTCAGACTGCATTGCTTTGTTTAGCTGGTGTCTATTAGTGTTTGTGCTGTAAAATGTAAAATAAAACTTTTAAATGAAATACAAATGATCATAGAAGTAAAGCAGTATGCACATTACAGTGTTTATGGTAAATGGTGCGAAATAGCCAAGTAATTGAACATTTGAATGACTGCAGGGGAGAGGACTATATATGGGGAGGCCCTGTTCGACCATGATTTTGTGAGGGGTTGGGGCGGCAAACTCAAAGACAGCCATGGTAGGCATAAACTGTACCTACACCACTGATCAGAAGGCCATAAAGAATGACTTTTGGAGGTCCTAGCAAATTATAATATTCTTTTGCTAAGATTAGAATACTCCCTACCATTAAATGCCCTACTGTTACCATAACACCCACATACTGCAAGTCAGCAAAAACAAAATCCTAAGGTTCTTAATCTTCTCCCTTCCCAGTGAACATCATTGCTACACATTTAAAAGAAAATGGTTTACCATTTACTACAGGGTCTGGGTCTCTGGGGCCATATTTTGGTTGTCTGTTCTTCAGTTTGTGTTTGAAAGTTGATATCCTACAATTCCATTGGAGTGGGTGGGGTTACGCAATTACATATGCAAATGTTATGTTAATCAGCTTATAGAATTGTACCATTTTTCATGACCTTTGTCCAGATTTTTGATGTTTCCATGTTGAGAGGTATGCATAAGGTTCCGTTAGCATCAGCTGTTTAACAGCAACAGCAATAAAGCTTGCAAATACTGTTATATGTGTGAGCAATTCTTTGTTTAATATTGTATACTTTGTAAAAGTGCTGTGAAGGTTTGTTTTTTCTCATGAAATATTAGAACATCATCCTCAAGTTTTAAAAGAGTAGGGTGGGCAGACTAATAGCTGAAATGCAGAACATGGAAGATGCATTTATTTTCAGAGTGATATGCACTTTTACAAGGAATATCATGGTCCTCACACATACCTTACCATGTCCACTATGTACAGCAACATGTATGGTTCTGTTCACAGAAGCTGTATGCTACATGACACTGTCACACTGCAAGAGGAATGTATGCTCTCCATTACAGTTAATGTTTCTGAACACAGTGCTGACATGAATGCAATTTTCAAACTGTTTAGATATATGAGCAGCACATCTTCATACTTTGAAATCCTAAGATAAGATCCTTATTAATAGACCATCCTCCATTCAGATGATGTCATAACATGAAGTCTTTTCACTGCATGCAAAACATACTTTTTCAGTTAAGATGTATTAGCTAGACAGGGAGCTCTCAAAGTTGAGTGCAGATTGTGGCTACATGTTTGACTCTCATGGTCTTCAATCTGTGTAAAAAGAGGTTAACAGCTGACTGAAGAAATGTCAACTATGTATTGTGCTTGTCTAATATTCTATAAATAAATGTCGATAATATGTGTTGAGAAATGCATATCAGTATTATTTGAGGAATACATTATACATACATTCTATCTTTAGATTTCAGGCGAGGAGGATTACAGCCAGAACAGAATGTGCATTAAGTGACTGCACAGGCTTAAGAAGGAGCAGAGGGAGCTATTTACAGCTGTTTACAGGCCTATATTTTTCACAATAACATGTATATTGATTAGAATGGAGGAATACCCATCATGCATCAGCAAGGAAACTAAAACAGCACATGGTAGCTGTCTTTTACAGCTTTGATTACAATCTAAAGATGTTTATCTTTTAAATAGCACTATGCCATTGTTTCAGCTTAGTTTTTGAATTGTACTCTACAAGCTAAATATCAGTTGGGTTGGCATAGCTGTCACACATATTGGTAAATACGTCTTACAGAGAAGTATAAGTCATTTGACTTGTTATGATGTATGGTTTTGCAGACTTGTATGTACGGCTGTGTTTTCTAGTGATAGATCGAGTCTTGCATAGCCTGCCTTTTCACAGAATGAGAAGGTGTCTGCTGTGTAAGTATTTACTCTACACAGTGTGAAAAGGTGTCTGCTCTGTGTTTACTCTGCTGTTTGTAGACTGTATGGCATACCCTTCAGTTTAGCAGTGGTATTGTATCTACCTCCAACACCTTTGGTGCTTTGGAAGAAACACAGTTATAGCCTAGGTTTACTGACACTTGACCCAATATACATTTGATTGCAGTAGTTCATTATCAGCACGCATATTCATAATGTTCTGATTTTTCAGGCCATTTATTGCTAATTGTTTTATAGATAATGCATACAGTTATACACATACAATACTGTTAGTAACAGATACATTAGATTCTCATATGTCACCAGCTTTGTTGATTGAACCTATCACAATGCTTTTACTGTTGTACTCATTATATTGATGTGTGTTAAGACAATTACCATAATTACCATGCTGCCTTGTCTCAGATTTTTGTCATATGGCTTGCCTATTATTTACAATATTGTCTTATCAATTTCCCATGTTAACAATAACACTTTGCGGTTGGTCATATAATTTATTGAATGCAGATAGTACAATTTGTTGATTTGAGCATTCATACATTCTTAAAAGCTGCACCCGTGTTGGTGCGTCTAAGTATAGAGAATTGTTCAGAAAAGAACACTGATGTCCATTTTATGAATAGGACATATAGGGCCATAAGTAACTCTGTCAATAATGGACACATGTCAGTCCTTGTGTAAATCATCATCATAATCATATTCTGTTGAGCTATGATATTCATGAGACTGTTCTGAGTGAAAGACAGTTGCTTATTTTCTGTTGTGTTTTGCAATTAATCTTTGTCAGAGCATGGGACATGTGGTCATTTTCTAATCTGAAGACAATGCCAAGCACATGCCAGGCCACTGCCAGCGTCTTTCAAGGATGATGGTGATGATGAGGAACCTGGACCCATTCCTGACTGAGCCATCAAGCCTGCACCCAGAGGAGACATCAACATGACTGAAACTGAGATGACTGTTGGACGGAGGTCCATAAGGTCATGGCCAATGAGTTCCAAAAACAGATAAGAGGCATGACAGAGTCCTACTTTGAGGATATGGCATGGGCTATTCAGGATTCGTTCAGGGCAATACATCATAAGTTCATTTGGGAGTCTGAGCCTCATCAGCCTTGGCCCTTCAGTCCATAAATATTGTCTGTGTGCTCCACTTGTGTTATGCTGCCAACATGGTGATCACCATTTTTTTGACTGGACTGTATATTCACTCTTGTGCATGCATAATCTGCAACTGTCATGCTTATGTGTTGTTGTCATGTGACATTTACTTCACTTTTAATGTGTGCATAACACACACTGACACATTACACTTCCCTGCACATTCAACTGTCCATGCATTGTGACCATTAACCTGCAGATAGTTCTGTAAAAGGTAACCTGTAAACATGTGTGTTACTGGGGCAACTGACAGATGACATATGTTGTCCATTCTCCATTACTAACAGTAAGATATGCCTTGGCTTTCTCATATACAATGTTACTTAACTAAGACTTCTGAAGACAAGTGACTGTCAAAGTGTATTGCAAGTCTCACTTCAGTCTCTTAAAACTCCATCCTGTGAACATTACTTAATATGTCTTTCATACAAAATGATACCCAAGTCACATGAAACAGACGTACTTGCAGTTATGATATCTGTTCAGCCTACTCACTCATATTATGTCCCTGCTTCTGTCCAGTAGGCAGCCCTGTTGTTCAATGAAATAACAATAAAGGCAAAGGCTGTTTCTTTGCAGATACCACTCATATAAATTACAGATCCAAAATTGCATTACAACAGTGCATTTTTTTTTGTTTTTACTTTGCACCTAACAGTGTAGAATTGTAATCCTTCAAATCTGAAGATGAGTCAAACTCAGACAACTTACACATCCATCTGATATTCACCATGCAGGACAAATACACCTTTCTTATACAGGTTAAAAAAGAAGACTCAGTCTTCATTAAACTATGGATAAACACTATTTATTCTAATATCAGTAATAGTAAAGGATATACACAGAGATATATTATTAAAAAAAACATAAAACAGTGCCAAAACAAGTGCTGCAGAAGAACTCAAGGAGTTCATGAATAATTTATTAATAAAAATGTCATGTACCCCAGTAATACTCAAGGAAAGATGTTTGAGCAGGCCAAGAGCATTGGACAATTATTCAGGCAAAGGAACAGTATAATATAGTGCATAAACGCATGGATAACTACTGACAACTGCTTCAGTATTGAAAATGGAGTTATAATACAATCTACGACAGGAAGAGAAATTAAAAAAAATGCTAATCAAAGATAAACTGTAATCACTGCAACTGAAAATGGAAACCATTTTAATGAATAGCAGTGGAGGTGGAAGACATGAGAGCAATCTCATTGATCAGCCTAGATGGAAAGTTCCTGGAAAAAAAAAAAACTTTTCAGTAATCATCCAAGGATGATACAAGTAGGGGAAATGGGATTTTGTGAGGGGATGGCAGGCTTTGATAAATACAGGTACCTCATAGATCCTATGCAAAGTACACAAATTAAGATAAAAGAGGAATAAAGCAGTTTAACCTACAGAAAGCTCTTTATTCGGTAGGATAGAACTTCATCTGGGAAAGGTTAAAACATAGAGGGATAGTAGACCAGTTTAAGAAGTGGGCAAAAAGTTTGTCAGCTAATTTACTGCATAATAAATAATTGCTATAATCATCACTTACTGACTGTAAACTATTAATCTTTTTTTATTTTTTTATTGTTTGATGGAACAGCACCAAGTGTGTGCATTGCATACGCTGCCAAATATCTTTGCTACAGCTCTGCTTTTGGAAGGGGAGACAATGATAATATAAGTTTACTTGCTTATCTAATTAATCCTGGACAGCTTATCTAATTACTTCTAAGAAAATATGTTGTAATCATCAGACGTTGTTACATCAACCCTCTTTTCTGAAAGCAAAACTTAACATTTTAGGGTGACTCATAGTTGCCTGGCTTATAATGTGTCCTCCTGTGAGTAACATTTTCTATAGTTTAATACTTTAATAACTAAATCACTCCAGTTATTAAATCAAGATTTCAAAAAATGACAATTAACTGTGCCCACCAAACTGCAAATTAATAAATTATATTTGCCTTTATGGGCAAAGTCATGTTTGAAAAGTAACCAAGATAGACCATTTCATACTGCAACTTAACAAATTTATGAATTAAGTTAAATTTTAAGAACTCCATCTAACTGTAAGTGGCATTTACTGACATAAACTGAAAAAAAGCTCTTGTATTATTCTTCTATGCTGGAGCCAAGATTATAGTTAAACATGTTCAGACTAGGCCAATTCACTTACCCAGTAAACAAGTTAATAAATTAATCAATAAAGATACTGCTAAAATTTACAGTCAATGAGATGTCATTACTAATTGTAAATGTGTCAGAAATGCCTACATTTGTAATAAATTTGCAATTAGTAGTGACATTTCTTTGGCTGTGAATTTTGGCAATGCTTTTATTGAATATTGGCCATGTTACTGCTTGTCTGTTTTTATCTTGGAAATTAAGTCAAGTCAAAATGTGCAAAGTATTAAAAGATATCTACTAGCAATGACTATATAAAAATATGAATCATGTGCCACGCTCCAACTTAACCTCACCCCCCATTCCACCTTACACTGGCTCATCAAACTACTTCTACTATTACTTCATCCCACCCAAAACAATCCCTCCCCTACTCAAAACTAATTTTCTCTCTAATATCTATTGTACTATACTCTCCATCTCACATATACAATTACCCTCTCCATGCATAATAATTTCATAACCTATTAATGGCTAGTAGCTATATATTTTGATATGTTAATCTTACAATTGAGTTTATAACAAAAATATTCACTTTATGTAAATGTTGAAATTCCTGTATTAAATTATGTCTTTTCATTTTTGTAACATTGTGACAAGCCAATTGCAAATATCATGGAGCTTATCTGTAAATGTTTAATTAGCTGTATGAACTATATCGTTTTGTAATATGTGAAATGTAACTTGCAATTATTCTGAAGCTTTTCTCTCCAGGACTCCACTGAAAACAGGCTCTTCTTGGTCCAGTGGACTTCCCCGGTCATCAAACTTAAATAAATAAATAAATAAATAAATGTGCACATAATGTGCCTCATAGAGAATTACTGCTCATGTCTGCAAGCCTCCAAAAGTCACACAAAAAGTCACATGTAAATGTGTGCATAATGACATTTAAATGAGAAAAGGCATGTGAATGCTGCATTGATAACATGTTAACAAAGCACTTTTCCCAAATTTTGTGATTCATAGCTATAGAATGCTAAGCAACTGTGCATTGGGCACACAGGTTATAAAATGGAGAGCAGCAATGTTTCTAGTCACTTTGCTGTTGGTGAAAATTCCTGGTATAGCTGAGAGTCGCTTGAGTTTGCACTGTAAAATGTGTGTTGCTGTGATACCACAACCTGATATGATTGTTCACACTACTGGAAATGGCTAACCTCAATTTTGAGGAGCTATACAACTAAGATTCCTGCTTTTGTGTAGACAGAGAAATAATTAGGGCTTTGTTGAACTTGTTTGACCAACAAACTGGAACTGGGGAAATGCATGGCCTTCCTATCCATGTAGGAACCAAGATGTATAGCCGTACCTTAGAACTACCATGGAGACCTTTCAGAGAAAGACCTGGGACATTTGGGTATTTCACAGGATTTTGTCTTTGGGTTATTTCAACATTTTCTTGACATTATTCTCACACATGTGGATGAGCATATCTATTTCTGATAGATTCCACAGATCTGAGCTACCACTTTGTGGGCTTTCTATAGTCTGGCAGGCTTCCCTGAGGGTGCTTAGTATGATCAGTTACACCCACATGGCTATTAGAGTTTCACCTGGTCCACAGGGGCACAAGTACTGTAACAGGAAGGGTTATCATTCTATCAGCTGGCAGGTAAAGTTGATACACATGGATGTATTACTATCTTAGGCTAACAACTGGTAGTGACCAATATTCACACATTTGGCACACAAGTTCATTGAACCTCCTTATCCTGCATGGCAGGATATGACCTGCACAGCTAGTAGGTAAGTATATAAACTGGAAGTAAGCTAAAAACACACCAACAATGTGCTGCCTGGAAAAAAATGGAGATATTTTAATACAACGTAGCACTAGACTTCTTCAGAATAAAATACAACATGTAACTTTCAGTTACATCTTATTTTCAAATCGCATACTAGTAATCTTATGATGCAAAAATTAAAACACATTACTGGTGTGAAACCACAAAGCAAAATGTATATAACTCAGAATAATTACTTTGATCTCCTATCTTTAAAAGAACATTCAGTATTTATAGATTCATTGAATCATTGAAATTTGTCAACCTGTAAACAGAGTTGCCACAAAGTTTCCCTCATTTCTAGTTTGTTTTTAAAATCACCACCCTTAACATCCAATGGCTTACGATATACCACAAAAAATAAAATTTGTTACATTGAGAGCAGCTAGAAATATGTTTAAATAATGCATTTTTTTTTAATTTTTGTATTTAATGGTGCGATTGTGTTCCTTTATCCTTTCAAAGGACTGTCTAGTGGGCATGCCTACATAAAATGCCAAACAAGAAGAGCACACGAGAATGAATAAAAGTCTTTTGTAATTAATTACGACCACAATATGTCTATCTCAATGTACCAGAACAACATAAGGGCCTTCATATATGAACCTACATACACTGCACTGGTCACGTTTATAGGTGGCATTTTCTTTAGTAGTACAAGGCAACCTAACAATAGTGCTATCAAAGTGCAGTAAACCTTTCAAATTGTATGATCTTCTTCTAAATAAAACTAGGTTGATTACTTAGAATGCTAACAATTTCATTATTGCCCAACGTTATGTTCAGCTGTACATAAGAATTTTTCTAATGGTATTACTGTGAATATTACTTTCCAAACAAAAGGACTTGTGGATATTCAAAGCTCATTTTGACTAATCTCTCAACCTTTTATTTAAAATGCTTAAAAAACTAAAACCTACAACACTGGCCACAGACAAACTATCTGCCTACTTTCTGCAAAACACAGCTGAAGCAATTGTCTACCTGGTAGGTATACTTATTAACAGATCCATATCTGGAAATCAACTCCCTGCAATTTAGAAAACGTCTCATATTATTCCACTACATAAAGGGGGAGCCTCCACTGAGCTGACCAACTTCCATCCAATTGATATTCTTTTCCCTCTATGTAAAATCTTAGAGAGATGTATTCATTCTCAAATAATTGACTACTTACTTACTCATAATCTCCTGACCAACACTCAACATGACTTCTACCACTTCCATAGCACTACCACTGCTATAATGTCTTTCACTAATACAATAAATCACCACAAAAGTAATGCTAAATTTGTACCTGCTATATTTCTAGACCTTTCTAAGGCCTTTGACATGGTCTCACATAATAAACTCATTAATGTTCTTTCTGATCTAAATCTCAACAAATAAACCATTGCTTGGTTCCAAAGCTATTTAGAAGGTTGGCAGCAAGCAGTTCAGTGATAGCAAGACCTCTCTCTCCTCTTCTTCCAGTTACTTTAGGGGTTCCCCAAGATTCCATCCTGAGACCCCTTCTGTTCTCTGTTTTTACTATCAATCTCCATACTTCTGCCCTACATGCTTCTGTCATACAATAGGCAGATGATTCAACAATAATTTGAGCTGCTTCTTTCTTACAAGAACTATACACACCAACTCAAGATTCCTTTATTTTTGTTGAAGCATAGCTTACCAAATCCCAACTAATTCTAAATCCAAACAAAACTAAACTTCTGCTGTTCCAGCCTACAGGATCTGTGTCTCCTAACCCCTCATTCAATATCTTGTCCAACAATAATACCATTATCTCTCCTGTAAGTCACACCAAACTATTAAGTGTACAGACTGATAATAATACAAAATTTGATATTCACATCTCCCAGACCATAAAGATAGTAAAGAAAAAAATGTGGCTTCTATATAGAAATATTAAGTCCATTATTCCACGCACACAACTCCTCTCAACACTTCTTTATGCCTCTTCAATTTTCATTAACCTTAGAAAGACTGAATTAGCCAAACTCAACTCCTGCTACAACAAAATAGCTAGGTTTACCACTGACTCTCCTTATAGGTCACACCACTGTACAGCTCCAAAACAACTTAAATGGCTGGAACTTCCTCACCTCCTTCTATACAATCGACTTACCTTAGGCCATAAAATCCTACATCAGCCCGAAAAACTCCCGCACTCCAAAATCTACTACACCCTTACTACAACAATGCATCTCTCCACTCCAGCAATAAATTCCTTCTTGAGGTAACTAAAGCCAAAAACACAACTGGGGATTCCCTCTTCTCCAAATTCATGCCACCCATATATCATCCAATTCCTACTTAGTACAGTTTACAAAAATCCTAAAAACTTACCTAACACATGGATATGTTCCTGTACCAATCCTAGACTCTCCTCCAATAACTCTACTACTAGCTTACAAGTCTCTATAACTTATGTACTCTCAGTCACATGTATTCTGCCAAGTTAACGATTGCCTTAAACTGAATGCACTTATATATCTTGTATATGTATCTTAAACTGAATGTACCCATGTATCGTCTGTAGCTACTTTATTAAGTTTATATTCTGCATTTATCTGTATTTCATTTTATTTAGTTCTGTTTAAGTGGAGCTTTTCTCCCTAGGCCTCCGCTGAAAAAGGACAGGTGTCCAGTTGGACTTTCCTGATAAATAAATGTAAAATAAAATAAATACAATAATAAATAAAATAGGTGGAAACTTGGAGTCCCTTTTGTTAGTGATTTCTGAAGCTAATGACTGTAAAAAACATTAAGTTTGTAGTATCTGTTCACAAACATATAAAGGATGATTTTTAGTTTTTCACAGAATAAATTACCTTGGGATATATGTCTAAATATATAAATCATCAGTCCGTGTGGGCTGTTCTTTTTCATATATAAGGGATAATTGCTAAAAGAATAAAGGCTGCTATTGAGAAAACTGTTTGTTTTCTATACACAATGCTTTCAAAGTATCTACAGACCAAAGTTAAATTAATAGTAACATCCAAGAATTTTACTGACACATCAATCTCCCTATAGTGAATCTTAAAAAAAATCAATATTATTACTGAGGTATTATTTAAACAAAATATGGCATTTTAATGCTGCACTCTTCCACATTAATGAAAAAAAAACACATGTCATCCACAAACCTTTTATGAAAGATGACACAGTGGAAAATGTATAATATTTTGTTCCCACCATCCTAGGACTAAATTTGCAAAATACAGGCGGTCATAGCCCCACCACTACTCTGCTGATAATATTTTGAATTGAAAACAAAGATATTTTTTCTCAAAAAACAAATTCAACAGCATACATGAAGTGTTTACTGGTTAAAAAGTGCAGCATGTGAAAAATGCCTACTTGGATATTTGCTTAAGCAAGGATAATATCAGGTAGCAATATGTAGCTACTATTTTCAGGAAGGAGACATATTCTAATTCCTTCCTCTATTATTCTAGTTCCCACACTGAGCATCAGAAAAAATCTGTTGTTAAGGGACAGTTTGTAATGGCTGCCAGAATGGTCTCTAATTACATAGATTTTCAAGCTGAATGTGAATTTTTAAAGAGCCTATTTTTGAAACATGGCTACCCACAAGTATTAGTGGAAGAAGTAGTAAGAGAAGTGACAATTAGAAGAAGTTCAGGTAATTTTAGAGCCATTTTGAATGACTCCAGGGTCAAAATTTCAGGCCCTGTAGGAAACATAATCGGAACGGTGGTACAAAAATGATTAAACCTCCCTTTGATTTTTCATCTACTTTTATTACCTCTTTTAGCAATGAGGCTTATTTGTTGAAACAAATTGTATGTAAGAACTGGGATTTAGTAACAGCAGATGAAAATGAGAGGAGTAAGTTACCCACTAAGTCCATTGTTATTTTTAGAAGAGGGCAGAACTTGAAATCCATTTTAGCACATAAAAAGGCCAATAATTATAGGATTAAGGGCATTTTCAGATGTGAATCATGCCCTTATTGGAAATGTATTGATACAGACCTTTTTTTCACCATCACAGATATCAGGTTATCTTCTAATGGGAGATTTAATTGTAATTCTAGGTGTATTATTTATCTGGCTAAATGTAAGTGCTGCCCTGTTTTCTATATAGGAAAAACTGACAGGAGGCTTAGAGACCATTTATATGCTAAGAGTAACGGGAAGGTTGAAAATGCTCTTGCAAAGCATATAGCTACTTATCCAGATCACTCTTTTGTATTCTGTGTTATTGACCAGGTAGTTGGATGAATTAGGGATGGGCCGGTCTCTTTATGGCTGTAATGATGTGAGCTCCTTTGACAACTTAGGTATGATGCCTTTAGGTAGCCACACATTAATGATGTCTGCTCAATAGTATGCATATTGAAACTAAAGAGTTTAATGAGATAGAATAAGTTTAGATTTTATTTAAAGTCTCATTTTTTATATATATATATATTATATATATATATATATATATATATATATATATATATATATATATATATATATATATTCTATACATATTTTAGCATTAGTTGTAGTAAAATTTAGAACTATTGATTAGGTTTAACATATTTTAAAAGTGTTTATTTTATATGCATTGATAAAGCGTGTTATGAGACAATGGCTAAATCAATTTAATCAAGTCATGTGACTGCAAAAGGTGGGTTAATTAAGCATAAGATTCATTATTTAAGAGACCGTGTCTGTTATGCTTTTTTAAGTCTGAGTAAGTATAGACATTGATCTGTACGAAAGCACTTACTTAATTAAACTGTTGTGAGTTTTTAGAGAGCCAAGTGTTTTTTGTTTTGTTTTCATTTTTCCAGTTGAATACAAGTAAATAAAAATTAACATCTACTGAAAATAAAACAAAATAATTTTTTTCTCCCGTAGTAGGACACATGTTAGTTTATAAAGAAAATATGATGGCTCTTTCAGTTAAGGAGGCAAGGAATATACTAAAAGATTTAATACCCCCAGATTTAATAAATTCTGTGTAGGCATAATTTAGAGCCAACACAGAAGTTACCATGTCCATGTACATAGTTCCCCCTCGGTAGCACACCATGCATATTAATAACTGTGCATTGCTGAGGGAGAGCTGTGAAACACAGTTATTGAATCAGTGTATGGAGTGTGTCACTAACTGTGCCACAGGTGAGTAACAAACTCCTGCACTGTCCAAGTGCATGATATCAATGTATTTAATTTTTTTTAAGTTTGTGCAGTGCAGAGAGCAGTAATTGACATGTGCCAGACATCTAAAAATAGGAACTGGATGCATTTAATATTTGATTCAAAGGTCAAGTTTAAGCATTGCTTAGTGGGTTTACATGGCGTGGTGCGGTGCTTAGCATTGCTTAAACGTGGCTCAGAGGTATATGTAAATGTATAGCAGTATTCTATATATGCATGTAGTCAACTGGATAGAGTTATGGCTGTATGTCCAGTAGATGCAGGGTTTGAATACATGGAAGAGAAATTAAGCAATTATTTTTGAAATATAAATTATGCCAATTATTTTTAAATCATAATCTGCTGTGCTCAGCTGAGCTCTGCTAAGCCTTGCTAAGCCATAATAAGCACTGCTTAAACTACCACTGTTTGGCACTGCTTGGCTGCACTTGGCACTGCTTGGCTGTGCTTACCTGGTTTGCACACTGCTAAGCACTGCTAAGCATTGCCAGTTTAAGCATTGCTCAGCTTAGCTGCACTTTTTTGCATGGTGCCAGGCGATGAGCCAAATTTTTAAAGATTGCCCAATGGCATGTAAAGGCAGGGAAACAGGCTATATTAAATGCAACAGGTGGGAATACAGCATAACCAGTTTGAGTTTGAACTGTGCAGGAACTATGGCAGGTTCTGGAGAGGGTGCGCACTTCCGGGTGCAGCGGTGAGGCATTCAGGAGTCCAGGGTCATGGTTGGACTCCTGGTGAAAGACCATGAAGAGCAGCTGCTGCAAGCTCAGTTCCAGAGCTCTGAGTGCAAGGCAGAGGCTTGGGACCAGCTGGCACATGATCTCACCAGTGCTACAGGTATCCCCCACACAGGTGAGCAGGTCCATCATCACTATGATGACCTGAAGTGTCAGAAGGTGGATATTCTGGACACCTGGGTCCGGGAAGCTTGGGCCTCTGAGTGCACCACAAGTTTGTAAGTGCTGTTAGCATTGTTTTACCAATACCTATATGAATGTTTGATACGCAGGTATGCATAAAGGTGTGATTCTCTCCCTACACCTGCAGAGGAGAGAGCTCGCAACCTAAAGGCACATGAGGGCCCTTGACCAGGTTGTGTCACGAGTGTGGTAGTACAGATTAATTTGCAATCTATAGTTAAATAAGCAAGAAAGAGTAAATAATTCACTGCCAATAGGTACATACCATAAAGATGTGTGTATTGCAATGGTTCATAGGTTCATAGGTTCATAGGTTGGTACTAGGCTATCAGCCCTAGGTCCTATACAAGCCTAGCCATAACAATTCCCTGGCTATTTCTTCCCACATTATTTACTTTCCTGGACCCCTGTCTAGCAGGGCGACTGATGTTATCCCTGGGGTGAATTTCCTTTCTCCCATCCAATCGTCAAGGTTCCTCTTGAAGAGGTCCAAAGAGGCACTCTGCTTGACATGTATGGGCAATCTATTCCAGAGTCTGGGGAGTCTCTGGGCCAGGAACCTATCCCTCCAGCATGTTTTGTTTATTGTGATGACAAGGTTTAGATCCCTGGAGCGTGTAGCTCTGAGGGATTGGGATTTCTTTAAGTGTAGCATGTCCAACAGCTCTGGGTTTGACATGGCCTTGTATGTTAAGCAGAGATCGCCTCTGAGTAGACGATATGTGACAGAGTATAGCTGGAGTTTTTTATGGCGGTCAGCGTAGGGCATCTGCTTTAGGCCTGTGATTCTTTTAGTGAGGTATTTCTGAGGCCTTTCCAGTTGTTGCAGATGTCTTGAGAGGTACATACCAAATGGGGTTTTGTATTCTATAATGGGTCTAATGAGGGATGAGTACAGTGGGACAATGACCTCCTTTTTTCTGGATGAAAAGCCCTTTGTGATGAGGTGTGCCACATAGAAGGATTTCCTGACTGTTGTGGCGATGTGGTTATCGAAGGTGAGACCACTGTCCACCTGTGTCCCTAAGTCTCTTATCACACTTTCTGTGTTTAGTGTACTGCCACCTATATGGTAATTCATGGATACATGTTTTTTCCCAAAGGGATAACAATACATTTCTTGGCATTGAGCTTGAGCCCATGGCTCTGGCACCAAGCATCTGTTTCTGTAAGGCCCTTTTGTAGAGTATCCACATCATTTGGGGATTCAATAATGGCTCCCAGTTTGCAGTCATATGCAAACTTTGTTAGCCAGAGTCCCTTAGTGTTGACCTGTACTTGAGAGAAGTAGATGCCAAACAAGAGCAGCCCCAGGACTGAACCCTGAGGTACTCCACTTGTCACTTGTCTGGAGCTGGATTTGGAGTCAGCTACTTTTACAGTGTGGGTTCTATCAGTAAGCCATTTAGCAACCCATTGGGTGACATAGGGATTAATGCCCAACTTAGTAAGTTTATCTATGATTCCAGAGTAGGGGATGGTGTCAAAGGCCTTGGCAAGGTCTAGATAGGCTGTGTGGACCACCTTACCCTTGTCCATGGCTCTGGAGACTGATTCAAAGAAGTCAATCAGGTTCAGGAGACAAGATCAGCCCTTCACAAACCCAAACTGGGTGGGGTCAAGTGTTTGAAGGTTGCCAATGTCTTTGTTTATAAGTTCCATGACAATACGCTCCATGGCCTTGCAGATAAGGCTTGTCAGACTGATGGGACGGTAGTTTCCGGGATCCAAGGTGGATCTCCCCTTGTGGATTGGGATAACTGTAGCTCTGCGCCACTCAGTGGGCATGAAACCTGAGGTGAGGCTATGATTAAACATGACACTTAGGTGAGGTGCCAGTTCATATTGTAGTTCATGTAGTACACAGCCTGGGATGTCATCTGGTCCCATGGATGCTGTATTCTTGGCTTTAGAGAGTGCGTTTTGTACCTGTGTGGCCGTTATTACTGGAATTTGGCAATCTTCCGTATTGAGATGGGCCATTTAGGGGTGAGAGGGGTGAAGTTGGCACTGAATCGATCTGCCAGGATATTGGCAATATCCTTCGGATCAGTATATTTAATGCCATTCTGTTTTAGCTCAGAGCAGATCTGAGCATTGCCATTTAGATTCTTGATATAGTTATAGAATGCTTTGTGGTTGTCTTTGGAATCTTTGGCAATTTTATTTTCATAACTAGCTTTGGAGGATTTTATGAGGCATCTTAGTTTCTTACTGAGGCTAGTAAGGGAGTTTTTTGCATCCTGGGATTTTCCTCTTTTCTGCAAAAGTTTCTTCCTTTTGTTGTAAAGTTTGTTTATGGCAGGGGACCACCAGATTGGCTTCCTTTATTTGGATGAGAGCATTTTGGTTCTATTTGGGATGGCACGATTCATGCATGAGTGGATGTGCTCATACAGTGCCTTAGTGTAGGATTCTGCAGTTGAACTTTCAGTTCCTGCCTGCATGGGTGTCATGAAGTTTGTCACTTCTGACTTGAGTAGCATGAAGTTGGCTTTGGAGAAGTTTTTTATGGTGGTTTCTTTACTGGGGGGTGGGGGTGGGATGTGGATGTTAAGGGTGATTAGCTTATGGTCAGACCTGACTAACGAGGGGGTGACCATAGCTATGGAGCATTGATTTCCCATGTTGGTAATGACCAGGTCTAGGATATTGGAGCCCCTGGTGGGACTATGGATTAGTTGATCCAGGGCGTTGGAATTTGTGAATTCCAAGAACCATTGCGCAAAGGTGTTGGGACATGAGTAGTTTTCCCAGTTAATGGCAGGGTAGTTAAAATCACCCAGTATTAGGGTGTTTGGTTCTATCTTAATATTTTCCAGTAAGTTTAGAAAGGTGTAGTGAGAATCTTGGGGTATGGTGGGGTATCTGTAGCAAGCTACAATTTGGATTGCAGTCTTACCTAGTGTTAGTTGCACTTGGAGAATTTCAGACACATTGTGTTGGCCAACTAGCCTGGTGGTGTGAATATCCTTGGTGAATATTGACACTCCTCCACCTTTAGTGTTTCGGTCCTGGTTTGGTGGCCGAAAAGTGTGGTAAGAGTTGTAGCCTGGTATTGCAGGGGTGCTCTCTGGAGCCTTGAACCATGTCTCAGTTACTGCACAGATATCGATGTTCTCCATTTTTAGGAGTGCCTCGAGAGAGTGCATTTTGAGGTTTAGACTTCTAGCATTGAGTAGCATTACCTTCAGATTTTGCATGCTTGTACCTGTTACAGTGGTGGTTTTGTCCTTTGAAGTTTGCCTAAAAAAGGCACTATAGGGGTGGCAAGAGCCTTAGCCAGTAACCTGAATCCCAGGGGCGACAGGTGCAGACCGTCTCTGGCAAAGCATCGTGGTCTGTCAATCATGTCATCCCAGGCAGACAGATACTGGCTCCCCTTTGAATGACACCATAAGCTTAGCCAATTGTTGAAGTCAGTCATTTTATCCTTATATTGTGGTATCATTCTGGGCGAAGGCAGGATGCTACTCAGGGCTAGGGTCATACCTGCCTGGGCCACGTGATCCAAGAGCTCTTCCATGTCTCTTTTCATGCAGTCCGGGGAGATACATCTCAAGTCATTCACTCCAACATGGACAATGACAGAGTCATATTTGTACTTGTTGTGGAGTGACTTGAGTGCCTGTGTTATGTGGCGGATCCTGGCACCCGACAGGCAGCTGACTGTAATTTTCTCCTTATTCAACCTGGTGAGAGGGACATCAGTGTGCCGGACTATAGAGTCACCTATGACTAAAGTGTTAGGTACATTGTCTTGCCTTAGGGGCTGTTGCTGGGTGGCACACTGGTGTTGTGAACTATGTGACACATTGGTTGTGATTGGTGTTTGTTTGTGTTTCAGCTTCAGAGGTCTTTGTTGCTTGGGCAGGTTACAGTTAAGGGCCTCTGCATATGTGGATTTAGTGTTGCTATATGTGGGTGTTGGTGGTGCGGGTTTAGAAGGGCTATGTGTTGCTTGAGGTGTAGTGTGGGTGTAAACCTTCTCCTCTTGACTGTTTAGCACAATCTTGGGTGGAGAAAGCTTTGCTTCCATTTTGGCTATGTAAGTGCATCTCTCACAGGTTGTAGTGTTGGGTGGTAGGAGGAGAGGGTTGTCTGTGTACATGAGGCAATTGCTGCATTGCCCCAGTATGCCCAGATTCACCAGGTGGACAGGAGAAATCACCAGAAGCTGACCCTTGGACATGCCTGGTTTTGGGCTTTTTTTTCTTTGTAAAGTATAGGAGCTGTTTCCTTAGCAAGGTACTTTGCAATTATAGGCTGTTTAGTGCCTACTATTAATTTCTCATTGTTAACAAGGAGAGTTCAGTGTTTGTATGAGTTTAAGGCTTCCTAGTGCTTTCCAGCAGGTATTAGAGAAAGTGCTAGTCACAGGGATGCTTAAAGGTAAGATTGAAAAGAATGCACTCTGCAGTGTGCACTAGAGAAGTTAGATGTGAAAGTAGGTAACTTGAGTTTTACCTGTTTAAAAAGTTAAGGTTTAGTGGAGAGTTACTATTTTTAAAACAGCAAGATGGATTGAAAGGGGTGGTCACTTTTGTATTTTGGTACTATGAAATACTGTAGGATGGCCAATAAATTTAAATAATTGAATGGGTGGGATTTCAAAAATGATGATTTTGTGATTACTCACATAAGCCAGTGAAAGTAGAGCGAAATGAGATATATGGTCAGATTAACATAAGAGGCGGGCAACTAGAAAGACTGTGGTATTTAAGAAGACAACTTAAATGGATGGGAGGGCAGGAAAAATTCTGCCTGACTCAGAACATAGAGAGCTGTGGTCTCTTTTGAAGTTTTAATATGCTGTTAAAACAGAATGCAAGCAAAACACAAGGTAAAGAAAACAAACTACAGTATTCAAAATATAGAAAGCAATACAGTAATACAAAAATAAAAGCAAACTAACCTTTCCTTCACAGCAAAGTGTAGCAGAGTCTGGATGAGCCTTTCTGGTAAAGCTCTGAAATGTTTTAGTTTACTCCTTAAATAGAAATTTTAGTTCCTAGCTCCACCCCCTCTGTTAACAAGTGATTAACCTTAAGTGACCTCTTCTGTCTTATGAATGAGTCCTTAATTAATCAGTTCTTATTTCTGCCTGACTCAGAAGAGAGAGAGCTGTGGTCTCTTTTGAAGTTTTAATATGCTGTTAAAACAGAATGCAAGCAAAACACAAGGTAAAGAAAACAAACTACAGTATTCAAAATATAGAAAGGCAATACAGTATTGCAAAAAATAAAAGCAAACTAACCTTAAGTGAATGTGGACATAGGCCTGTACTGCAATAAGTGACTACTGCCAACTATAGTGCAATAAACAGGGAAGACTAAAGCATTAACCCTGATAATATAAATGAAGTAAAGTTTCTACTGCAATAATTGTGGAATTACAGCTGTATTGCAGCACCTGCTTTATATCAACTATTGTGCAATGAAGACTCAAACTATAACATTAACTGCATGAAGGTACCCCTAATAAAACTGTGTTGTGCCATATGTGTTGAATTAGGGTTGTTTTGTATGAAATCCATTTAGACAACTGCTCTGAAATAAAAACACAAACAAATACCACTACCTGCCTGAAGGTATAGCTAATAAAGTGTTTTATGCAATAACTATAGATTCAGAGCTGTAATACATGAAATGCATTATGATACCTGTTCTGCAGTAATATCTGAAACAATACCATTAACACCCAAATTATATTGTGAATACCAGGATTGTCTTGTGTTAACCATTGCATTTCATCTATATGCATTCCTGCTCCGTGGTATGGTGCTGCAGGCAAGTATGACAGTGTAATAGATGTAGACTGCAAATATACTACCTGCAACTGTATATGGGTGAGCTAGCTAACCCAATAATCTGCTATGGTTTGTAGACTTCACAGATATTTCCACCAACTAACAGTATATTGTGTACACCTGCATTCTATGTAGTAATGTATAGTTTACCTAGTATCTCTTTCATACATGAATCTCATGCATATGTGTTCAACTGTCACTGAAGTCTAGTATAAAACTGTAATACTATTACCAGGTCAAATTTTGTTTACAGGTGAGTTCTAGGTAAATATCAGTCAGTCAGTAGTCAGTCGTCAGCAGTGGCTCAGTAGCTCAGATAGTTAAATACTCTGTCTCCAGTACATTTTGCCACACACAGACCAGGGTATGAATCCAGTGCCATGTAGTAATAAATATTAATGAATCAGTTATGTATTGATGACAAATGTTCTGTCCACAGGAAATACAGGTAAATGGGTGAAGTAGCCATTATTATGAGTAAATAATGTATGTGTTCAGATGTAACAGACTGTTAAGAACATTTACCAGGAATGTGATAAGACCTCATAAAATAAAGGCAAAAAGTACAAAATAATAAAATAAAATAAATAAAATGTGAAATCTTGGTATGGCTGTATGCCTGGAGTATCTGTGAAAGTTTGTTGAAGTTCTATCCCCATGCCTGCCAAGGATGGAATGATAGTTGTTTAATCTCTGTACTGTACACATACATGTCTCTCAAGTGTTACAGTGTCACATACAGTAATTACTGTTGTGTAATTCCTCTGTCTCAGATGTATCATGTCAATAGCTCAGTCACATTACATCACTCTACAGTACACCTTGGTAGTTATATAGGTCCACCTGATGTGTTCTCTGTAGATGTGTATCTGCAGGTGTTACTGCTTGGCCCATACTATAATATGCAGATAGCTTGAGAGGTATGTACGTGCTACAGCAGCTATAGGGCACTGTTATACATAAAGGAAGGACAGACCTGTAGAGTACATAGCAGTACTATAGTAAACTATGCAGCCTATACCGGTATTAATGGACTGTATTTCTCTCTCTCTCCACCCCTTATCTTCATCTAAATTTATTATTGTTATACATTGTTTATGGTTTACTACTAACATATGTTGTTTTCTAAACTTTATTTTGGGGCATGTGTTTTATTATTGTTATGTATTACAATGGTAGCATATTAACATGTCTTGTTGAATTACCAATCTTGTTGGCCTTATGCTGTAACTGTTACTGGCATGCTGTTATTGTACTGACTGTTATGTTATTGCTGTGTTCCATATAATATGCATTGGTATGTTAATGGGTTATTTCCAATTTTGTGGCATGCTGTTATAACTAACAAATTTTGTTGTTCATAAATAACCTATACACATTTCTATACCTCTAACACCACAGCACATCAGGGTAGACCAGTTCCTGCTGATCCACCTACCCGGCCTCAGCCAGCCATGGCACTGGGTTCTAGCACATCTGAGTCCTAAGCCTGTGATGCCCCCTCCACTTGCCTTGCACCACCTTTGGGTGGAAATGTCTCAAGGGACAGGACCCATCCCCCCTAGGAGTGGTGGCATAGGGGCAGTAGTAACCCAGGATCAACTACCAGCCATGGTGTGCAGGATTGTTCATAGGAGCTATGAATGTCACCTGCCCCCTGGATTGAAGAGCAGACTCAACAACCTGGTGGGGCCTGGAGGCCCTGGCATCCAACCTCAAGCACAACCACCTTTGGGGAAGGGAAAGAGCAGTGTTGACTTCCCATGGGTAGGGAGCTTAGTCACACTGCTGCCATCTGGGGGCACATGCATCTCTTATCCCATAACACCCTCCCCGTCCAAGGTGTTTACCCCCCTCATGTGTCACACACTGCCCATGTATGCTGTCTTGTCTGTCTGCAAATGCAACCTCTCCTTCCCAGCTTACCTCCCCACATGCACCTATATCCCTTCCCCAACATTCCACTGTCTCCTTAAAAAATGTGCTCCTGTCCCACAAAAAAATCATCCCATACATAGCTCTCCATTTCGCATATGTGTCTACTGGACACAACTAATATGGTCCAATTGGCTTGACAACATATTCTCTGGGGTTTAAGGGTCCAAATTCATGTACAAAGTCTGCAAACACTGCACAGCTGTTGTTGTACAAGAAATGGAGAACTATGGTCCTTTCCTACTCCCTTTCTGCACAGCCCTACCTGTTTTTCCCCTGTGTGTCCCCATTTCACCACTGTCCTATCACCCCCTTTTTCTTTTCTTTTGTTTTGTGTGGGTTTGTGTGGAGCTAAGCAGCACGTCGAGTAATCCCACTTAAATGTGCTTAAAAGTGCCTTAATGATGTTATGTGTTTCACACAATGTTAGGCACATCTACAAAATAATCACCACTGCCATGTCTTGAACCTGGGCCCCTGTCAGCTGCAACATAGTACATTAGCCCACTAGGCCACCCAGCTCTGAGGTAACATAGGTGTTTGTAGAAAAATATACTGATTGCTACTGACAGACTGCAAGTACATATAATGGGAAAAAATGGGAGTGTACCTGGGACTGTGATGAAAACACAGCAGCAGTACACAGCCAAGTAAATAATAATGAATGTACGTGAGGCCTAGGATAGCAGGCATACCTGTTAACTGTACAGATTGTTGCAGAATGTCCACAGTTTTGCCCCCTATTTTTGGCCCAGTTTTCATAAAATCGTATTTATCTGGCAAAGTAGTGACAAGTCATTAAAGAGCGAGGTTAGAAAATCATGACAGACATTTGGGTTTCACACTTCATACCCTTCAGAAAACACATGCTAATGCAAAACCTGTTATTCTATCAACATTCTAAGTTTGTAAGAGCAATATTTAAAGATTGTCCTTACTTTTGGGCCTTTTTCCCATTTTTATTTCTGGTTTTGTCCAGATTTCTTGCTCTAACAGGTTGAGAGATATGATAACAGGTAATTGTTCCCTTTTATCAGCCACATCTTTAAATACACACGCTAAGGCAGCAATGGCAAAGTACACTTGTACAACTTGGATGCTGCTGCACAACAACTGCCTTTGAAAGTCATGCACATAATGATGGATGCAGAAAACTTGTGCACAGACTGTATGCATGCACATATATCATGCAAATACAACTGCTGTAGCACTGACTCAGTAGCACAGACTGTTAAATGCCTTGCATGTAGTATATTTTGACACTCACAGTCGTGGGATCAAATCCAGTGTGTTGCATATCAATTACATTTTTGTGAACCAGCAAGTAATGACTGCGTCATGCCATTTTAACCCACACAGGTTACTGCTACTGCACTAACTGCTACCCATGTTTGCAAGTCAAAGGCCTGTAGGTAGGGACACACTGAACATATCTGTACAGCCAAACTATATGCCACCTACTACTCCGTGATTGGCACTATTACATAACAGATGTACCTTACACACATACTAGATTGGATTTTAAAGGGTACACTTACCCTGCTGTGATGACACAGCTGACACTGCTGCCTCTGTTACAAGTACAGCTTACTGTCCTCCAAAGAGTTCACACTCCTCCTATGTGTCCTAGGCTGCAGCCTGGAACATATGCAGTTGTATGTTAAGCTAGCAGGTACAGACTTCCCATACCTCACAAACCCCTAGATCAAGAGATCCAGACAATACCATACATAAAGGGGGGGGGTCAAAGGCCCAATGACAGGGACATATTTCACGGTTTGCACCTACAAAGATAGTCAGCTGATAGAATAGCAGCTACTGCATCAGCATGCATATTATGATGGGTATGATGTCTGACATTTACATATCTCTGTCTCCTTACTGATCTCAACCCACAATGTTTACCACTGAACTGTTAGATAATCACAATGTCATGGGACTATGGCCAAACATATTAATCTCAACAGTGGACAGTATTTGTATCTACCCTCCATGATGATGTAGTCTCCACACCTCACTAATGTCCATCTCAAAGACTAAGAAAGAGGCCAAGGCCTACATGAAGCCCATAAATGTTGCACTGTGGTGCCATCTCATTGGCTAATGAAAGTGCAACCCAGCTGTTTTGGATGCAATTAGCAAGTGTGTGCCACAGATTGGTGCACAGACAATTGCCTATTAATGAGCATTCCCTACAAAAGTCAATCAACTGCCTATGGGGAGCAGGTCTGTATGTTGCTTTACTCAAACACACTATGGTTTAGCAACCTGTTTGCAGAAGATCTGGTCAAAAACAGAATACTTCACTCTACCAGGTATGTAATGCATGTCCCCACATAATGGGATGCAGATGGAAGGATGGATGTATGGGGAAAAGGGATTACAACACTAGGCCTGTAGTATATCTATGGTATTGACATGTTGCTGACACTCTGCTGCCCAGCAGCTACAGGCAAGCCTTTCAACTGTCCCTGCTTTGAATCAAATCACATCTCTGCCCCTGTTACCCCCTCCTACAATGGTCAGATCTAGTAGGAAAGCTAATGGATTATCAGTTAGACATATTGACAGTAAGTATGGGTGTACACATCTGTAATATCTATCATGCAATGCACTGTAATTCACCTCCTTCCAGTCTAATATCACAAAGAACTAGTTCAGACATTAAAGGTGCCCCTGACTGCCCCTGATGTATTCAGGCTAGGTCACTGCTTGTTGACAGTCTTACTTTATTGATTGAGAGCTATGGCTAACATACCTGTCAAACTCTTACAGTAGGAATTCAGGTCATAGCCATTATTAGTGGGGGGGACACAGGCCCAAACTCAGGGACAAAGTGTATATATTGGCCATACAAAGTAAGATGATGAATAGACTAGTGGAGATTACTGTAGCATAATTTTATTCTGAGTGGTCTGGCATGTGACACCAAGATTCTGTATATTCTGATAACAACCATCAATGATTGGTCAACCATTTGTCAGACATCCACATGTCTGTGCCAAAAGGATCAAATCTATGAGGCACATGTTCAGCTTCTGCAAACATCTGTGTACTAAAGAGGTATGATGTCTACAGGGAATATATACTACATCAGGTTTGCATTACCGTCTATCATTGTGGCATACTGGTGTTGCCCCATATAGTTGTTGTAATAGCACATAGCTATTTGTCCGACAGTGGCTATATGACATAGTACTGGGATTTTGCCCATAGGGGATACACCACAATAGACTGCAGTGATGGGTGCAGAGACATTCAGCAGACTCTGTCATGGCACACAGGGGCATAACCATTATTGTTACTATCTTGGTGATAGCCATACATGTATTGTATTAATAGACTTTGGGGTATGACGTGTGAAGGAGCAGTGGATAGTGCAGCCCATTTTGGTTGTGCAGGGTCTGCAGAGAGTGGATGTCCATGTATCTGGTCCTGTGATGTGTTCCCCTCTTGTTGTATTTCAGGATCAATGTGTCGCAGGAGGCACCCAGCATTTACAGCAATAGAAAATAATGCCTCAGACTGCATCAACACATTCTTCTGTCCAGGAGTCATCAAAATCATGACCAACGTGCAGTACTGTGGGCTGACCTTGTCACAGCAGTGAACCAAATTGGCCAATAGGACAGGAACTATGAACAGGTTTGACACAGGACCACAGACATGGTCAATGCTGCATGTTAAAGGGCAGCTGCTGTGGCCAGGGGCAGTGTGGCCACCAGTTGAGGTCCTGCAACAATACAACCACTCTCAGCCACAGAGGAATTCCTGGTGAACCTAGGATCAATCCACAGCTCCCAGCCAACCATCTCACCATACATCCTGGAGGTGGGTGCCACAGTGTCCACATCAGAGGAGTGTCCAGGTAAGCTTACTGTGCTCACCAGTATAATACATTAACAGTCACTGTGGCAGTCTCTACAGACTAGTACATTGGTGTCAGGTCTATTTGCATTGGTGGGGGTGGATTTCACCCACAGTTGTGCACACATACTCATAATGTCAGCAATACAGCAAGTATCACATTAGCTATTACTCATAATGTCAGCAATATAGCAAGTATCACATTAGCTACTGTACATGTGGATAGACTCCCTTTAACACTGCTACATTTGGTGTTCCTGACATTATGTCTCCCTCACCTTTTCATAGGTCCATCAGGTGTGGCCGGCGGTCATGGTCCTGTACCTGGTAAGTGTATTAATGTTGTTTTGCCTGATCCCATACACCCTATGAATGTTAAGGGCTGCCATTTGCCTTTTGCACAACTGTTGTTTGTAGACAAAGTAGAATAAATGTATGTTCCATTTCAGAGCAGTTAACTGCAGTGCAAAGCCAAGGGATTGACAGGTGTGCATTTGTACAAACGTGAACATGTTTGCATTTAACAAATGTAAAATAAATAAATAAAATAAATTTATACTTATGAGCAACTACACAACCTGCTTTACATGAGGCAATTACTCCAAGATGCCCATTCACCCACAATAGGTAGAAGGTACATACCTGAGGCAGTGCTGCTACTACTGGCATATTGTTGTCATGATAGGTGTATTGGGTTTTATGTGTGTTTCTGTCACATACACTGTCATATTGCATATCTCGCAGGTGTATTGAACTGGCAACATTACCCGTATGTAGGTGATGTGCATGTTATACATGGCCATGGTTGTCTGTGTATGTTCTACTGAGTGTGTGTGTTGTGCATGGGATCACAGATGAGAAGATGTGGGACACATAATGCAGTTGTGGATCCACATCTGTATGAGTCTGTGTGGATTACCATACATAATAGTGCAGGTGGTAGTATACTGCTTTCATCTTGCTTCTGGAGTCTGTCCCCCTCACAATCTGATGTCAGTGTCTCACTGGACTCTAATGATGATGATGGTGGCCATAGTGAGGCACAGGTGGGGTTGGCAGTGGCGGACTTTTTCCCAGAGGTTAACATCCCTCTTCTGCCTCCATTGTCCCCACACACAGTCATTATGCCCACACATACCCAATCACCAGAGGCCACAGATACTGGAGAGTCAGAAGGCGGTGACATAGTACAGCACAGGGTGAGGACTATGGCATCAATGAGTGTAGACACTGGCCATAGCCAGAGAGCTGCCAAGATCCCACACAGATGGATTGACAGGGAATCTTGAAAGAGAACTGCTACCCATCCACCTGCTGTTGCAGGAGTCACCTCATGGATCACTTGCCTCATGTTTTGAGCTGTCATGGAGGCATAGGCATGAGCTGAACTCAACATCAGATGGATGCTTAAGGTGATGAATGCAGCACAGTCAGACATCTGTGACTGCCTCCACTGCATGGCAGACCCCATGGAACATTTTACTGATGTAGTGGACAGACGGTAGGCTCAGATGATGTCTGTCTTTGAGCGCACATTGTCTGTGCTGGAACATGTGGTTGGAGATGGGCATTGGACATGTGGACATAGGCCAGCAACACCATCTGCTGTGTGCCCACATAGCTGTGCACACTCATGTCCCTGTAGTGGCAATACCTCCAGTGCTACAGAGGGAGGTGTGCTGTCCAAACCACACTGACATGGCAGGCCATGGGCATTTGGTCCTGGGCAGCCCCATGGGGGACACAGGTCCAGCAGACAGCAGTCAACATCAGGTACTAGCACCGCATCTGACATTGAGCATGGTGCTGCCCATGCTACTCCTGATGAACAGAGTTGCTATGTTTGTGAAGAGAGATGGATAACTGTCCACTGTATCATGTACAGTGGACAGCTGGCCAACATACACATGTGTAGGGCTAGCACTGAGCTTGACTGTGTACATGCACACAATCCAACACCACTGTCACACACAGGTCATCTACAGACACACACAGCACCTCTCCATGGCCATGTAACCAGCACCCCTTCCTGACTCACATACATACTGTCAACTGTTTGGCACAGCCTAGGCCTCCAGCACCCTCACACCACTCCCTGTGCATGTGATGATACCTGTGCCACATCCCTGCCATCCATGCCATTGAGGTGGGGAACTGTATATATGTGTCTGATGCACAGGGTGACTATTTCTTTACATGTGTTTGTGTAGTGCAGTAGTGTTATGCCACGGCAGTTATTGTGGGCTCCAACAGGCACTGCATGCTGACATGTGTCAGGACTACACATCATAAGTTGTGTATCTTTGTTGCCTGTAGGTACATTGATGGTAGTGTTACAGAATGACAGGTGTGTCATGGAGCTGTGTATGTTTTTGTCCCAGGAGTCTGAGTGGTGCAACACTGAACATGTGGTGGCAGTACAGCAGAGATATGACTTCAGCAAGGTATGCCAGTATATGCGCATGGCTCCCTAGGTGCATATGTATAGAACAGTGTGTCAGGGGCAATAGGGACAGTCAGCATCATCATGCTTTCATATTCTGTGACACACTATACTACTCGTGATACATGTCACTCAGGTACCCTGCACATACAACTGTAGATGGTGGAAGACATCAATTCAGCTTATATAGATGAGGGCAATTTAATGTCAGAAGCTAGTCACGGGCCCAAATAAAACATAACCAATGCAAAGGGGTAGCCCCATGGTCATGTCTGCAGCACTGCCTGGGGACATATTTGCACACAGACATGGAGTAGGATGTTGTGAGTTTATAACCCCTACCTATCTAGTATTGCACACTATAGCTCACACTACATATTGCATGCACCACACTGTTTATCTGCTAGTACACTGACAGCCAGTGCTCTTAAGGTGGATGACATCCTCAGGCCTTGTAGAGGAGGGAATTTAGAGGCCTGAAGTCAGTCACAGGGCTCAAAATGCATACCACTGCATGGAGAAATTGCATATGAGGATGTTCATAGTGCTGTGAGGGGATACACACACACACACACACACACACGCACACACGCACACACGCACACACACACACACACACACACACACACACACACACACACACACACACACACACACACACACACACACACACACACACACACACACACACACACACACACACACAGTTGGATAATGTGAGATTATAGCCCCTACCTAAACAGTATCACACAATACAGCTCAGAGTACCTATTGTATGTGCCACAAGGTATGTCTATTGTATATACTGATGCAGGCACAGTACATGTGGAATATGCTAAGTGGCCTTGTGTTAGACAGCATGTGTGGCCTGCAGAGTGATACTGCTTGGTACTGTTATAGAATCTAGTGTCCTAGGGGTGGGATAGCTATTCATATCCCTGCTGTATGTGTACACCTACCAATCTGGCCAAATGTGGCTGTTTGCAGTCTGATAGGCAGACATGTGGCCAGGAACAATATGACCTGTCCAAGGAGGGTGTTGCCCCATTGTACATTACACCACCTGCGTACCTATGTCTGTCTGCAGGGTGACAGCCCGCAGGCTCAGGGGTCTGTGGGTGAGTAGATTATGCACTGTTGTGGCCTTGGTCTGGTGCCATCAGATGGTTGTTGTGATGCGTATGTCCAGATAACCCCATCAGTCAGGAAAATGTGGGAAAATTAGTACATCCTCGACCATATCTATCTCAGTCTGTATAACAGGGTTGTCTCCTTAAATGTAGTTGTGTGTGCCAGTAATCTAAATGTGTTCTGTTGATATATGTGTAGAGTTTATGTATCATTGCACTTTATATAACTATATATACATCTTGTTATCATATATGCAACATACTGATAGAGACACTTATCAAGCATGAGGGGGGTAGGGAGAGACAGATATGTATACATAGCTGTATATCTGTACAGACATATTTCCACATACCAGGTCTTTGGGCAGATGAAGCAACAGACATGGGCTCAAGTTAGCTAAGTGTAGGAGCATGCCCAGTGTGAATGTCAGTGCTTACAAAGTGACTCCAGGCCAGACCTACCTGTATTCCAGTCCGGGATTTTGTGTGCTGCAGCCAATTGGCTGCTGGATCTGTTTCCACAGTCCAGCACTTCTCTGATACTTTGTCCTCAGCTGTTTGCTGAATGTAATACGTGACCCATACCTATCAACTGTACAGATTGTAATGGAATGTGTAGAGTTTTGTGTCACACATTTCATATGTTTTAAATAGCATTGTGATTTTCTGGCACATTAGGTGCAAAACATTATAAACTGACATTAGGAAAAGATGAGAGACATTTGAGTTACTGACTCCATACACATCAGGGAATCCATGCTAATGCAATACCTGTTATTCTATCAACTTTCTACATTTGTCTGGCCAATAGTTACTCCTTCTCCAAATATTTGGGCCTTTGTCCCACTATTGTTTATGGCTTTGTCCAGATTCCCTGCTCTAAGAGATTGAGAGGTATGATGTGACTGGGGTACATGACGTAACACCACACATAGGGTGACAGTCTTCATACCTCTCACTGTACATGATTTTGCAGAATGTCTAGCATTCCACCCCATATGTCTGCTCTGTTTCTCATACAGTTGTGTTTTTCTGGTAATATACTATAAAATGCAGTCCACTGAATTGTTGTAAGTACTGACACAACTAAGTGATGGCCTTTACATACTGCGGTTAATCTGATCTTTTCCAACCTGCTGTTATACTCGCCTTCTAGGTTCTATACCAGCCTTCTAGGTTACTCAAAGCATGTATAATGTCTGTAGGCTTGGACCTGTGTCCCCCATTTTCTCTGGCTATGCCCAGCTTCCTTACCATAACAGATTATGGTGTTATGAGAGTCTGTGGGAGTCCTACCATGTGGGTAACTCACATGCAAAAGTTGTAGGTGTAGCCAGCTTTGAACCATCAACATCATCAACCATGCTAATGTCCTTAGCCCAGTGAGCCACACCAGCCTCTGGAAAGTGATGTTTAATTCCTCACACTGTCAACAGCATGCAGACATACACTGTGACCCTTGCTGTGACCCCTGCATTTTGTGGAAAATACATGTGGCCAGGTTATTTGTGACAGCCCTGGAATTGTGTGGTCTGCTGATATATCCTTCCAAAAATACTGTTCCTGCAGTTGAATGGGAACACTGATGTGTTGGGGGTAACTGTCCTATGACCCCACTGTTTAACATTTCACTTGCATCATGTGTTAGGGTTTCCAGTCATGTGGACTAATGTATATTATGGGGCACCCAGTACTGGACAAAGTAGCTGTTGTCCCAAACAGCTGTTAGTTCTCTGCAAGTAGCCCAGTATCTCATTCTACTCCCTTGCATACATGCAGCAGGTTCATACATATGCTACCATAGTCTAGTACCCAGTACACTTGTTGTATAGGATAGTGACTTACCCTGAGAATGGAGTGGTTAAGAGACCTATGTTTCAGGGATGACTCTGTGTGATGCACAAAGTACATAGGCAATACATGGTTAGGTACAGCTTGTGTGGTCTGGCTGCCATCCTTTTTACTATGTATGTGAGTCAGAGTATGGTGTCAGTCCCTAGGACCCTAGGTTGTCAGTGCATGTGCTATGCATTGTCTGTAAGCCAAGGCCAGGGCATACTGGGCATGCCTACATCTGCCTAAAGGAACAGCCTCAGGGGGTTCCTCCTCCAAGTCCCCCTGTGGATGTGGCTGTGGGGACCTAGGCACTGGTGGGGGGCTTTGTGTCCCTTCCCTCTGAGGATCCTGCCACAGCTATTTCCACAGGATCAAATTGTGTAGCATGGCACATACATAGGTTCATAGGTTCATAGGTTGGTACTAGGCTATCAGCCCTAGGGCCTATACAAGCCTAGCCATAACAATTCCCTGGCTATTTCTTCCCACATTAATTTACTTTCCTGGACCCCTGTCTAGCAGGGTGACTGACGTGATCCCTGGGGTGAATTTCCTTTCGCTCATCCAATCATCAAGGTTCCTCTTGAAGAGGTCCAAAGAGGCACTCTGCTTGACATGTATAGGCAATCTATTCCAGAGTCTGGGGAGTCTCTGGGTCAGGAACCTATCCCTCCAACATGTTTTGTTTATTGTGATGACAAGGTTTAGATCCCTGGAGCGTGTAGCTCTGAGGGATTGGGATTTCTTTAAGTGTAGCATGTCCAACAGCTCTGGGTTTGACATGGCCTTGTATGTTAAGCAGAGATTGCCTCTGAGTAGGCGATATCGACAGAGTATAGCTGGAGTTTTTAAGGCGGTCAGCGTAGGGCATCTGCTTTAAGCCTGTGATTCTTTTAGTGAGGTATTTCTGAGGCCTTTCCAGTTGTTGCAGATGTCTTGAGAGGTACATACCAAATGGGGCGTTGTATTCTATAATGGGTCTAATGAGGGATGAGTACAGTGGGTCAATGACCTCCTTTTTTCTGGATGAAAAGCCCTTCGTGATGAGGTGTGCCACATAGAAGGATTTCCTGACTGTTGTGGTGATGTGCTTATCGAAGGTGAGACCACTGTCCACCTGTGTCCCTAAGTCTCTTATCACACTTTCTGTGTTTAGTGTACTGCCACCTATATGGTAATTCATGGATACATGTTTTTTCCCAAAGGGGATAATAATACATTTCTTGGCATTGAGCTTGAGCCCATGGCTCTGGCACCAAGCATCTGTTTCTGTAAGGCACTTGTGTAGAGTATCCACATCATTTGGGGATTCAATAATGGCTCCCAGTTTGCAGTCATCTGCAAACTTTGTTAGCCAGAGTCCCTTAGTGTTGACCTGTACTTCAGAGAAGTAGATGCCAAACAAGAGCGGCCCCAGAACTGAACCCTGAGGTACTCCACTTGTCACTTGTCTGGAGCTGGATTTGGAGTCTGCTACTTTTACAGTGTGGGTTCTATCAGTAAGCCATTTAGCAACCCATTGTGTGACATAGGGATTAAGGCCCAACTTAGTAAGTTTATCTATGATTCCAGAGTGGGGGATGGTGTCAAAGGCCTTGGCAAGGTCTAGATAGGCTGTGTGGACCACCTTACCCTTGTCCATGGCTCTGGAGACTGATTCAAAGAAGTCAATCAGGTTCAGGAGACAAGATCGGCCCTTCACAAACCCAAACTGGATGGGGTCCAGTGTTTGAAGGTTGCCAATGTCTTTGTTTATAAGTTCCATGATAATACGCTCCATGGCCTTGCAGATAAGGCTTGTCAGACTAATGGGACGGTAGTTTCCGGGATCCAAGGTGGATCCCCCCTTGTGGATTGGGATAACTGTAGCTCTGCACCACTCAGTGGGCATGAAACCTGAGGTGAGGCTATGATTAAACATGACACTTAGGTGAGGTGCCAGTTCATATTGTAGTTCATGTAGTACACAGCCCGGGATGTCATCTGGTCCCATGGATGCTGTATTCTTGGCTTTAGAGAGTGTGTTTTGTACCTGTGTGGCTGTTATTACTGGAATTTGGCAATCTTCCGGTATTGAGATGGGCCATTTAGGGGGTGAGAGGGGGGTGAAGTTGGCACTGAATCGATCTGCCAGGATATTGGCAATATCCTTCGGATCAGTATATTTAATACCATTCTGTTTTAGCTCAGAGCAGATCTGAGCATTGCCATTTAGATTCTTGACATAGTTATAGAATGCTTTGTGGTTGTCTTTGGAATCTTTGGCAATTTTATTTTCGTAACTAGCTTTGGAGGATTTTATGAGGCATCTCAGTTTCTTACTGAGGCTAGTAAGGGAGTTTTTTGCATCCTGGGATTTTCCTCTTTTCTGCAAAAGTTTCTTCCTTTTGTTGTAAAGTTTGTTTATGACAGGGGACCACCAAATGGGCTTCCTTTTTTTGGATGAGAGCATTTTGGTTCTATTTGGGATGGCACAATTCATGCATGAGTGGATGTGCTCATACAGTGCCTTAGTGTAGGATTCAGCAGTTGAACTTTCAGTTCCGTCTGCATGGGTGTCATGAAGTTTGTCACTTCTGACTTGAGTAGCATGAAGTTGGCTTTGGAGAAGTTTTTATGGTGGTTTCTTTACTGGGGGTGGGGTGGGATGTGGATGTTAAGGGTGATTAGCTTATGGTCAGACCTGACTAATGAGGGGGTGACCATAGGTATGGCGCATTGATTTCCCATGTTGGTAATGACCAGGTCTAGGACATTGGAGCCCCTGGTGGGGCTATGGATTAGTTGATCCAGGGCATTGGAATTTATGAATTCCAAGAACCGTTGTGCAAAGGTGTTGGGACATGAGTAGTTTTCCCAGTTAATAGGTTCCATGGGATTAGGCAGGTACTTAGGCTAACTGCTTAGCCATTTAAGCCCAGCCAGTTATCCCTTGTTATCCCTTAACCCTGTACCTTGTGTTTGTAAGGCAAACACCTTAACCATTAGGCCACCCTCCCAACCCCAATGGCAGGGTAGTTAAAATCACCCAGTATTAGGGTGTTTGGTTCTATCTTAATATTTTCCAGTATGTTTAGAAAGGTGTAGTGAGAATCTTGGGGTATGGTGGGGGATCTGTAGCAAGCTACAATTTGGATTGCAGTCTTACCTAGTGTTAGTTGCAGGAGAATTTCAGACACATTGTGTTGGCCAACTAGCCTGGTGGTGTGAATATCCTTGGTGAATATTGACACTCCTCCACCTTTAGTGTTTCAGTCCTGGTTTGGTGGCCGAAAAGTGTGGTAAGAGTTGTAACCTGGTATTGCAGGGGTGCTCTCTGGAGCCTTGAACCATGTCTCAGTTACTGCACAGATATCGATGTTCCCCATTTTTAAGAGTGCCTCAAGAGAGTGCATTTTGAGGTTTAGACTTTTAGCATTGAGTAGCATTACCTTCAGATTTTGCATGCTTGTACCTGTTACGGTGGTGGTTTTGTCCTTTGAAGTGTGCCTAAAAAAGGCACTATAGGGGTGGCAAGAGCCTTAGCCAGTAACCTGAATCCCAGGGGCGACAGGTGCAGACTATCTCTGGCAAAGCATCGTGGTCTGTCAATCATGTCATCCCAGGCAGACAGATACTGGATCCCCTTTGAATGACACCATAAGCTTAGCCAATTGTTGAAGTCAATCATTTTATTCTTATATTGTGGTATCATTCTGGGCGAAGGCAGGATGCTACTCAGGGCTAGGGTCATACCTGCCTGGGCCACATGATCCGAGAGCTCTTCCATGTCTCTTTTCCTGTAGTCCAGCGAGGTACGTCTCAAGTCATTCACTCCAACATGAACAATGACAGAGTCATATTTGTACTTGTTGTGGAGTGATTTGAGTGCATGCGTTATGTGGTGGATCCTGGCACCCGACAGGCAGCTGACTGTAATTTTCTCCTTATTCAACTTGGTGAGAGGGACATCAGTGTGCCGGACTATAGAGTCACCTATGACTAAAGTGTTAGGTACATTGTCTTGCCTTAGGGGCTGTTGCTGGGTGGCACACTGGTGTTGTGAACTATGTGACACATTGGTTGTGATTGGTGTTTGTTTGCGTTTCAGCTTCAGAGGTCTTTGTTGCTTGGGCAGGTTACAGTTAAGGGCCTCTGCATATGTGGATTTAGTGTTGCTATATGTGGGTGTTGGTGGTGCGGGTTTAGAAGGGCTATGTGTTGCTTGAGGTGTAGTGTGGGTGTTAACCTTCTCCTCTTGACTGTTTAGCACAATCTTGGGTGGAGAGAGCTTTGCTTCCATTTTGGCTATGTAAGTGCATCTCTCACAGGTTGTAGTGTTGGGTGGTAGGAGGAGAGGGTTGTCTGTGTACATGAGGCAATTGTTGCATTGCCCCAGTATGCTCAGATTCACCAGGTGGACAGGAGAAATCCCCAAAAGCTGACCCTTGGACATGCCTGGTTTGGGGCTTTTTTTTTCTTTGTAAAGTATAGGAGCTGTTTCCTTAGCATGGTACTTTGCAATTATAGGCTGTTTAGTGCCTACTATTAATTTCTCCTTGTTAACAAGGAGAGTTCAGTGTTTGTATGAGTTTAAGTCTTCCTAGTAAATTTAAATAATTGAAGGGGTGGGATTTCAAAAATGATGATTTTGTGATTACTCACATAAGCCAGTGAAAGTAGAGAGAAATGAGATATATGGTCAGATTAACATAAGAGGCAGGCAACTAGAAAGACAGTGGTATTTAACAAGACAACTTAAATGGATGGGAGGGCAGGAAAATATTCTGCCTGACTCAGAACAGAGGGAGCTGTGGTCTCTCTTGAAGTTTTAATATGCTGTTAAAACAGAATGCAAGCAAAACACAAGGTAAAGAAAACAAACTACAGTATTCAAAATATAGAAAGGCAATATGGTAATACAAAAAATAAAAGCAAACTAACCTTTCCTTCACAGCAAAGTGTAGTAGAGTCTGGATGTGCCTGTGCACATGTGGCTGGAAAGTACAGCAGGGCTTCACCAGATATATCCAGGTACTAGATCCGTGTCTTGAGCTGCCCAACCACATGCTCTATGATGTTCCTAGTTAGTGTGTGTGCCTCATTATGGCATTGTTCGGTGGGTGGGTGTGCATTTCTGATGGGTGTCATCATCCATGGTTCAAATGCATAGCCAGCATCCCCCAGTAGATGTCCAAATGGGATGACCCCCGGCAAACATCTGGTACAGCTGTGATGTGTGCCAGATTTGGGAGTAGTGATAACTGCCAAGGCTGCCAGCACACACATTCATGATAATTCCCTGGCCATTGCACATTACCTGGAAGTTGATGGAGTGATAGCCCTTGCGTTTGACGTAGACTTTACTCTCATCACTGGGTGGTGCTTTGATGTGTACATGTGTGCAGTCTATGGCACCCAGAACTTTAGGGTAGTGTGCTACATGGTAGAAGAATCACATACTGCTAGCCCTCTCCTCAGGAGTGCAGGTTAAATAAATGTGATCACTGGCATGTGTTAGCATGGCATCCAGGAACTGGTGGAGTACCCTGGATGCTAATGCCTGTGATGTAATGTCCCCAGTTGGTCTTTGGAAAGTACCTGTAGCTAGTACCCTACATATATTTGTTTCTACTGGGATGGGTTCCCCTCTGTTGGCTTTGGGTCTGAGTTGAGGGCGGCAGAGATTGGTGAGTTCTTGTAGTATGTCAATGTCCACCCTGTAGCGCTCGACAATCTCCAGCTCATGTAGCCCCTGGAAGGTTACCCTGGGCCTGAACACTCTTCTCCTTCTCAGTCTAGGCCTATTGTCAGCATCAGCATCAACACTGACTTCATCCTCTAGCACATACATATGTAGCAGAGCTGCAGCAGCCCCTAGCATTGCTTTAGTTACAAAGCCCACTTTTTACTCTACTGGTGCAGATTATGGGGATGAAATCAGATTGCAGGGTGTATGCAACTTTTCTAGTGCTCTACTGTAGGTATAGCCTGTGTGATTGGCTACCTGTGATGCATTCCACCTGCCAAGTACATCATTATCAGTGTTTTAATAGCCCAGTTTAAGTGGTAAAGGTGTCATCAGTAATTTATATATGATTGGCTTTCCTGGGCAATTTTCTTTTTTTTTTTAAACAACCTTCCCTGCTAAGCAATGCAGTGCAGCATGCAAACTAGCGCCTCAGATATAAACAATGCTCAGCACTCGATGGACACAACCCCATAGATGGGCATGCTCAGCACAGCGAAAACACACACCCCAAAGTTAAACAAAGCTAAGCAGGCACTGAACACCCCCACCTGCTCAGGTCAGTGGGGCTGCTTGCAAACAGGTGCAGCTGAGCTCCAATGTGATTAATGAAATAGAGACACACCCCCTTTTGATGTCAGCTACCTGTTCTGTGGATACCAATATGGTTCTGGGGCTACATGGCTGTGATCTGCAGGTGTGGATACCCATTTTTGCTATTCAGTAACCCCAGCTCATTTGCATACAGATCTGTGCACACAATCAGGAAACTACACTATTCCAGACTCTGCCTCCTTAGTAACCACAGAAATATATCATTTTACATACTCCAAGCAAGGCCCTATAATGCATTATTGTCAAATATTTTATTTTTTTTTGTTTTTACAATTTTAAATATTTTCTTTTTGCATAACAGCATGTTTGTGCACTGCTGCATGCCGAGCAAACATAATATGAGTATTACAAAAATAATTATTTTAAATTATTTTCCATTACTTTTTGGACAGACAGGGCACAGGTTTTGCACATATCTGTGTCTCCTATGCTATTTCTGTCCTTCTAGCTTGGCTTTTGCAACTCCTGTTCACTTTTTTATCTCATGTACATGGAATTTTTCTGTGTACACTTTAGACACCAACACAAGGTCTGCAGGACTGCCTATCTGCTTCCTAGATCATGCCAACACCCTCATTTGCATGCAGTTCAGCTGCTTATGAGGTGATTTGCATGCCACGGACACTTCCGTCTTCGTAGTCTCGTGCATGCCCCTAAGCTCTGTTTACTGGATCGCACGGCTGCTTACTTCTATGTAAGCTTTTTGCCACTATGCCTACACAGAAAATTAATCCATGTAGGCTTTACTGAATTTCCCTCTGCATCTTTCAGACCTAACTTTTTCATCTGAGGTGTTCTATAGGCTATATGCAGATGACCTGAAACTGGGTAAATTCATTACATGTGTTACAGGGTTTGCTATCAAATACTTCAAGTTCAAATCAAAATTGTACACATCTAGAATCAGATGTGCAAAGCTGAAAATATCAAGTAGGTCACACACCATCATTGAATTCACACTTTTGACATTCAGTTCAGCAAGTCCCTAGTGCACACTACGAAATGCCATCTTTTTGCACCTCCCACACACCCTGAAAATAATATAATCCAACTCCGAGATCACACTACAGTGGGGAAAAGGGTTATTTCCTGATCCCCACTGTACTGCAATCTATATTCAGAATGCCGAAGACAGATGTGCGAATGCACTGCTGCATTCATGAATCTGAACACTCGCACTTGTGCAGGTTAGATGAAATGGGAATCATCCAATTGTTGTTTGACATTCCCATTTCCAACTAACAGGTACTCAGCATTTTGATAGTTAGCCATGTTGCAGATAAGGCATGCCTGCAAAAGAACTTGACTAAATTGACCAATGACCATTTGGGCACAGGAGAATAATATGCTGATAAATATATCAAAAAATAAGCATATGAGATTTGGGAGGCATAAATTGAAAGATGAATATTTAATACCATACACAGTTATTGAAAATGCCGATTCTTTTAAGGACTTGGGTATATGGGTAGATCCACCTTTGAGTTTTCCTAATCATGTCGACCAATTTGGTTAATGATAGTTATAGAACTACAGGTTGTATAAAAAGATTTATAAAGTCTAGAAAATCAGAAATTATGACGTCATTGTTTGTTAGTTACATTAAACCCAAACTTGAGTATGGAATAACAATATGGAAAACTTTTAAGAAACAAGCATGAGTAAACTGGAAAGAGTACAGCGGAAATACACCAAGGACATTCATGGATGTGAAAATTTAAGTTATTATGAAAGAGTAAAATGAGGGCAGCTGCGGTGGTACAGCGGTTAGCATTGCTGCATTACAGCAAGAGGTTCTCCAGTTTGATCCTTGGTTGAGGTGCCTTCTGTGCATAGCCTGAATGTCCTCCCTGTGGTCACATGGGTTTCCTCTGAGTGCTCCGGTTTCCTCCCCCATCCTAAAGCCATGCTGTAGGTGGACTGGATACTCTAAATTGTCCCTAGGCATGTGTGCATGCATATGTGTGGCTTCTGTGGAACATTGGGCACTGGGCTGCCAACTCGACACTGTAAAACTCCACTGCCAGTCATGAGCAGACAGATGATCTGCTGTGCTGACACCTGACTGGTAAAAGCCAGAAGAAGATGCAAGAGTAAAATGAACATGTACTGTATAGATATCTAAGAGGAGATCTAATTCAGGTGTACAGGGCATTTAAAGACAACTACCTCTGGGAATGTCTGGGATTATCAAAAAGTATTTACAGAATCATCAGATAATTTAGTCTATAGGAATGAGAAGTGTACTAACTGGCTCTCTGAGAGAGCAGTTGAATCATAGAACAGACTCCCAAATTACATTAATGCAAGCACTAGTTTAGATATTTTTAAGAACAGCCTGGACAATTATTATAGGATCAAGTGTTTTGTTATATTGGCAGGCTAGAAGGGCATTAATACCCATGCTTGAAATATTTGTATGTATAGATGTATGCATGTATGTATGTATGTAGGTATAATTATTCCAGTGTTCAAATGTCCATATGATACTACTTACTTCCTCCAACAGCTACGGATATGTAGTGGGCATACCAAACTGTCAGCATGTACACCACCTTGTACCTATGCCATTGGTATCAGCATCATAGTCATCACTGCCAAGGGATATCTAATGCTCCTCTTCAGATGTCAAGCTTTGTCTAACAAAGGTATCTCCACTAGTGCCATTACATGCAATGACATTCTGATATGCTTTACTCCTGGCATAAATATCATCCCTTTTCCTACACTGTGCCAATATACAGTTCTGTCCCCAATGACATTTATGTCAGACAGTGCTTCGTTTCATAATTTAATACACTCTGTCTGTTTAGAACACCCTTTTCCAAATCAGCATCAGTTTCATACTGACAATCTACACAGTATGCATTGAAAAGATAAGCATTGCTACATTTTTTGCCGGCATAATTATTACTTTTTTTACTAAAGGTGACTCTGTTCTTCCTTTCTTCCAGTGATATAAGACACGGAATGCGATATAACAAAGCAAGCAAGCAACACACTTTCTGTAGATGATGCTCCCAAGTGCATCTACTTGTCATGTCCATGTAGGAGACTAACAGATACTTGAAGGGGGCATGCTCAGATACTTGCACGTTTACAGTAATACAGTCATTCTCTTTCAGCTGCCTTAGAGTTTGTCATGTAAGGAGCAATGCAAATAGTACATATTTAGAGG
Organism: Protopterus annectens; assembly: GCF_019279795.1. Classification (NCBI taxonomy): domain Eukaryota; kingdom Metazoa; phylum Chordata; order Ceratodontiformes; family Protopteridae; genus Protopterus; species Protopterus annectens. The sequence goes on along the minus strand of NC_056731.1, from coordinate 1,681,959,191 downwards.
CATACTGTTACTAATTACACTTCTTGGAGAGAGCACAGCCTAACCTAGACCTCCATGGGTGTGATTCATATTTTACTGTAGTGCTAGAGTGCTATCAGTCCTAATGCAATCAATACTATTGCAGCTTAACAGACAATTCTGCATTGAAATACAACAGTCCAGTGACAGAACTAATGTAAATTAGCCACAAGCTCTGGCTGAGAAGCTAACGCCAGGAACAAAGTAGTACAGTAGAGCAGTTTAATGTCATATCATACCATTTTACTTTTCAGCAGATCAAAGAACTGAACAAGCAATTTTACCAACAGTAGTCTAAAGCAGCAGCGAAGTAGGCAAACCTGAACTAGTTAAGTAATATCAGGCTATGTGTGCATGTGTTTGTGTCTTAGACTGTGTATGGACATAACTGGGACTGAATCAATGCATGCATATTTCAAGTTGTCAGGGTATATGTCTGACTGCAAGTGAGTGTGTGCGCATATGCATGTGTGTGTGTGTGTGTGTGTGTGTGTGTGTGTGTGTGTGTGTGTGTGTGTGTGTAACTATGTAGGTACATGATTGGTATTGTATATATATCTATGTGTGTATATGTCAGACTGTCTGGAGTATTTGTGACTGTGTGTGCATGTCTTTCACAACCGTGTGTGTGTATGTTTGTGATTCAGTGTTATTACAGTTGTTGATAGTCCAGTTTTGCTCCTACAGGTTTATATTCTTCTTATCATCTCTTGTTATTTGTGTCTGCACTCCCCCCAAAACACACTGACATATTAAGCTAAAGTTTTTGAAAGAGTGCCAATATTGGTTTTATTTGAATGGACTCCTCTACAGCTAGTTTACTTCTTTGAAATGTTCTTAACTCTCCCACCCTGTTCCTGTTGTGGTTTTATAAGGCAGTGTTTCAGACCCTCTCTCCCCTCTTTCATTGCCATTGTCTGTTCTGTAAGTTATTTAAATACTCTTGTCACTATTGTTTTACACAGGTCCAGGATTCTGAGTGCCTGCTTTATTACATTTTGTCGCCTGCTCATTTTCCCAGAGCTCAGGAAAGCTTGGTGTCCTATGCTGCGTTCCAGAAATGATTTACTTGCATCCAGGCAAAGCCAACTAATTTTTATTGTTAAACTGCACTCACTTAAGTTATTTTGAGTGATCACTACTGTCTCCTACTTTTATTTGTGCATTTCATTATATTTTAATTGCTATTCCTCTCACAGTTACTGCTGTAAGACTGTCTTGAAATCATATTCAGCAAGGAAATGTAATTATTTGATTGGTTTTAGAAACATTCCACTTCTTCCACTGTGTTTTTATATTAGTAAGACTGGGTTTATTACTTTTGTGGCAGGAAGTGTTTGCCTGGTCTACCTGAGTTGGGAAACACACAAAGGGATCACAATGTAGTTATTTTATTGGCAAGAGAGCTAATTAGTTAGTTTTCTGTTTATTCAGTGCTGCTATAAATTTGGCGCATTTGAGTGTAGCTGCTCACCAAGTAGCGATTAGTAGTTCCCTGTACAGTAGCAAAACTTAGAACTCAAATTTACCCTATAGAAAGTTGTATACAGCTGTACCCTGTAAAGAAGTAAATATCGAGCAAATACCTTGCGCAATGAAAAGCTTAGAACAACAAGATGGGCATTGAGTGGCAATAACTACAGATTTAGTAGAATTCAGTATTGTGTAAACATTAAAGTTATTAGAGTTTAGTACTGTTTAGCATAATCTGCCCCAATAAATACCCTTATTAGTTTGCACCAACAAAGCACCCTTACCAGCCTTCTAACTTCAATACAATACCACCTTGTGGCTCACCAATCAAAGGACTGGAGAGCATGGATATGCAATTTCCTAACTTCTTTGAAGCAGGCTTGGTGGATATGGTCATCATGAGATGAAGTTGCAGTTATCTTGTGCTTACTAACAACCTCCTAATCCTTAAAGAAATGGACACAGTATGCAAGAGGTGTACATATAATGACAATGGAGGATAAAATCTCACATAGAAGCTCACATCAAGCTGTCAAACCCATGCACACAACACCTACATTAACTAACATATGCTGAGGCACTTAAACACAGTCATCCTAAACAAAGATTGCCTAGACCTCAAAGGCCCTCAGAAAAAAACAACTAACGCCATACATGCAGTCACACTTAATGGAACCCCAAACACTACGTCCTAAGGCAAGCAAACACCTCCCATGGCTCTTATCAAAGGGCTGTCCATTGTAAGACGTGCTGATGCCCTTCTAAGCAGGCTGAACAAGGAGAAGATCCTGGTTATTTTTCATTATCTGGTGCTAGGATCCATTAAATCATGCATGCGCTCAAGTCATTATGCCACAGGTACTACAATTCCATCATAGTCCACGTAGCTGTAAATGATCTGAGAAGTCCCTCCCTTTATTACATAAAGGGAAACATTGCAGAGCTCTCAGATTATGTGTCACAGGCTGGTATGACCATAGTGGCAGTAGGTGGTGGCTTGGTCTATATGAGTTAGAAAACAGAAGAAAGCTGTAAGCTCATTTCCACAAAGCTCAGTCAACCTTGGCATCTTGCTTGTGCTTCAAGAGGTGTTTCCACTAAATCCAGTGTCAACCAGGCCAAGCTAATTTCTCAAACTGTATTATTGCGCTTGTTTTTCACTGTTTAAGTGACTGATTACTGTATGTATTTTGCAATCTTCTGTGAATTTAAAGTATATTTTTGCAACAACTCAACTTTTCTCCTTACTGTCTGGTTCTTGAACTGCTTTGTGTTGTAATCATCTTATAAAGGAGTGATTTAGCTAGGGACTAAGTTATTTGCTTTGCATTGTACGTGAAGATCCTTTTTGCTGTGCTTTTACAGTAAGAGGACTAAGGTCATCTATCTTGTGGCAGAAGGTGTTTTCCTGGTCTGAGCTGGGAAGCACTTCAGAGGGGAAGTGTAACTGTTTTATTAGACAGAGGGCTAAAACCTAGATTTCACTTTCATTTCTGCTTCTATAAATTAGGTGCTCTACGTTGATTTCCAGGTTCAGCAAACCTTGGCATCTTGCCTTTGATTCAAGAGTTGTTTCCACTAAATCCAGAGACATCCAGGCAATGATAAGTTCTTAACTTGAAATATTGCACTTGTTTTCACTGTTTAAGTGATCACCATTTGTATTTTGCAATTTTCTGTGCATTTAAACTGTTTCTGCTAGAGTAAGATTTCACTTTCATTCCTGCTTCTGTAAATCAAGTGCATTTGCATGAAGCTGATCACCATGTAGCAGTGGTTGGCAGTGTCCTGTAGAGGTGCAAGTACCTGGACAGTCAAGTTTACCTATAAAACTAGTGCTAGGTCTATAACTTGTAATTTAGTGATGCATTGCACGGAGTTAATCTCAGAGTAGCTAGCTTGTGAGTCAGCACTTATACCATATCCTAGTACTATTCAGTTCTAGTCCCTAACCTTAGAGACCTCCCTAGGCAACCTCTGTAAAACCCAGTCCTCAATCTCAAATAGCCCACCCTAATGCAAGTCTAGCTAACACGGATATCTAATTTCCAAATGTATCCATAGTCCGACTGGTAGATATGGACATCTAGAAGCAGTATATACACAATTTCCTTGGAGGAAAAAAATCTCCCAAACAAATAAGGTTGTCATGAACTCACACAAACTACATCCACCACACACAGTGACTACACAAACAGGCCATCTTACACTAAAAAGTAATCTCCCCAAACCTCAAAGACCTCCTGAGCCTGCAAATGGCAATGACTATGCTCATCAATCTCTAAAGTTTACATCAAAGCAAAACCAAACACCACACATAAGCATACACCCAATGGACCCCCGAAAACAGTCAATAAGGTATGCAAACAATTTCCCCTAAAACAAATCACACTGGTGGAATCCTAATCTTAACAGTATATATAGCGTAAAGAAAAAAGTCATGGCCAAAGTCAGAAAGTGCAACATTCATATGTTAAGAGCTCACTAATTAAACTAAACAGAAAACTAAGAGGACTAATTAAATCCAACAAGCTTATAAAGGCCCTGGTTGTAATTAGCCCAGTATATACCTATGAACCTATTGAGCAGCATATTACCTTCACCAAGGATGATGCTACAGTATGAGCAAAAGCTGGCTAATTTTATCCACTGGCTGTCTTTTTGGTGTCATTTTAAGGGGCTCCTGTATTTAACACTTTGGGAGGACATAACCGACCATGTTACTTTGCCAAGATTGTCTTTACCTGCCCCTATAGACTTTTAAATACTGGCTAAAACTTTATCCACTACCATAGTGACTTTTTAGGCAATGCCACATTGATAAACCTACTGACATAGTAAAATCAACTCAAATGAAGCTCAAGGTGTTACTGCTCAATGTCAACAGCCTAAAAAAAAAACAAAAAATATATTCCCTTCAAGCCCTCCTCACACTCGAGAATATAGACATATGCTGTTACTGAGACATGGTTTAAAGTACCCTAGAAGTGCAAGGTTTCAGTGCCTTCCACACTTTTAGACCAGTAGCCGCACAGACAAAGGCTAAAGGTGGAAGTGTTTCAACCTACATCAGTAACAAGAATGTCTCAAGGGTGGTCAAACATGATGACATGCTGTAGCTCCTCCATATGCAGATCACCATAGACAAAATAGGTCACATTTCGTGTCCCAAGAAACTCAATATGCATACTTGGACCTAATGAAGACACTTACCATTCAGCCTAAGACCATACTTATGAAAAACTTTAATTACCGCTATATAGACTGGGAATCTTACACAGCCTCAAAACCTACAGGCACAAAACAAACACTCTTTACCATACAGTGAATATGCATATTACTGGCTCCAACATACTGGACCTCATACTCACAAATATGGGAGAATGATGCATCCCCCAATGTCTTGTCCTCCCTAGTAAGGTCCAACCATAAAGCTGTGTCCTTCAAAATCAAAATCAACTCCATAACCCTATTAAAACCAATAACAGTTATGAACTATTCCAGTTTAATTTTATTAAGTGATGGTTTGTCAAAATTCAGTGCCTCTCCAAATCCTGAGAACACAGAAGGCTCTCAGAAACTCTGTGCAGCCTTATCAATGGCTACACAGAGACTGCTGTATCTACGAAAAGCAAGCCCCAGAAACAAATAACCCTTGTGGCATACAAAATTAAATTGGATATACAACGAAAGAAAAAAATGCTCACAAATATCAGGAAGAGTAATTTCATAAAGATCAAAACTCTCTCATCAAACTTAATAGGCAGCTAGGAGGACTAATTAGGTAAAACAAAGCCATCTTTGAGGTTATGATAGCCTCCCAGATGAAAGATAACCATAAGATCTTCTTCAGCTATGTTAGAAACCTCAAGAACAGCACACAGCAATGTGCTGAACTGGTGGTTAATGGTGCCACATTCACCATGCCTTTTGATATAGCACACCTGTTGGTGGACAAATTCAGTCCTAATTTTACCCTCCCCCACAACCCCAACCATCTCCCAAGAAATACCCTCAACCATAACAATTCCAACTATAACTAGGAAGCATGTACTGGCTGTGCTTGCTAAAGCCAGGAACACAGCCTCGATAGGCTTTGATAGCATCCTGAGATGCTTCCTGAAGTCTAAAATATGACTTCTCAGGACTCCTGGACTCACTATTTAACTGGACTATTAAAACAGCTTTGTGCCGTGAGAATGGAGGACTGTGATGGTCATTCCGTTCATAAAGGTGGACTTTCAACAGTTCCTGGAAACAACAGACCCATTAGTCTGACTAGTTTTATTTGCAAAGTCAAGGAAATAATTATCATGGAAATTATCAACAAGGTCAAAGGAGACCTCCAGACACTGGATCCATCCATGTTTGGCTTTGTCAAAGGAAGCTCATGATTATGAACCTGGTGGACTTGTTTGAAAAAGGTCCCTAAGGCAATGGATGAGGAGAAAGAAGTGTATTCTGCCTTCCTAGACTTGGCCAAAGCATTTGATACAATACACCACTCAGGAATGGTCACTTATGGAGCTATGGGTAAACCCCTTTATAAATTGCTGAATAGCTAGCTGGCTAATGGATAGGACCCATGAGGTTAAGATTGGTGAGGCCACCTCCACAAAGAGGCTGGTCACCAGTGGGAGTCCCTAATGGCTCTGTGCTGGGCCCACTCCTCTTTGTCATCTACTTCTCGGAGGTCAAAACCAATGTCAAAGGCCTCTGGCTGACAAAGTTTGCAGATGATTGCAAACTGGAAGCAGTCATTTAATCCACCAAAAACAACAACACCCTTTAGGAAGGCCTTATACAGCCAAAAGCTTGGCACCAAGCTATGGCTTAAAACTGAATGTTAAGAAATTCATTATAGTACCTTTGGGGAAGTTCGGCAGCCCAGATAACTTTGTCATCAAGAAAATACCCCTTAAAGTTAATTCAATAATCAGGGATCTGGGAACTCAAGTAGATAGTAGCCTAGCCTTTGACCAACGTGTGTCCAAGGTAGTAAGAAAATTCTTTTCTGTTGCTCAACTTATAAATAAGGACATGTCGTCTATGTCCAGAGAGTTCATTCTACCACTGAACATGGCCCTCATCAGACTCATCATAAAGTATAATGCCCCTTCAGTCTATACCTGACTAGATACATGCAGCAACTTGAATGTCCACACAGGTTTCTTAAAAAGGAATATAGGGAGTAAACACAATGTCTGGATCCAATCACCTCAAAGCCCTGTCTGTTTTATTGGTATCATACAGACTTCAGAGAGGTGATCTTTGCCTGCTGTACAAGGAATCCCTAGACATTTTGGTGAACTTTTTGCACATTCACAAAATAAACAGCTTCAAAATTACTAAATCATAAGGTCTACATTTTGCTTGTAACATAATTAGGACTTGCTGGAGAGACAGATATATTTCTCAGAGAATTTCTGTTGTTTGGAATGGGCTCCACATCCTTGAAGGAGAGTTCCTTCCAAACTCTATTTATGTAGAACTCAGATCAATAGATGGGTAATTGGAAATTCACCCCTAGTCTGGTGCCTATGTTTCTGATGAACATAGGCAGTCAGTAAATCACCACCTATATAAATCAAATTTGCGGGTCACATTTGAGATGCATGTCTAGGCTTATAAGGGCCCTAGTGGTTGTTAGCCTAATATATACCTATGAAACTGTTATTGCTGGACCATTATGCAGGTACACATCAGGGTCTTCCCACCAGTCACAGAAGCACCTAATATCCCTCAGCAGCTTCTGCGGAATGCTAGTGTTGCCAATCTATAGGGGAGCGCTTACTGTATTAAAAACATGTTATACCTTGTAGCTGTGTTGTTAGCTCTCTATTAGTTTATTTGGACTAATATCTATGTTTATGCTCAAATGCCAGCCACGTGGTGCCTTTATAATAAAGGTAGGAATCAAGTAGCATTACAACCAGTGAAACTCTCTTAGAAGAAATGAATAAGGGAGTATTAGCTTCGTACAAAACTAAATAATTAATGCAAAAGCAGGCAGCACTTTTGGATGTGGGAATTCCTGAAATATTGACAGCAGTTGATTATTCTTCAAGGAATTCAACATTTGTGTTGTTATTTCTATCAGACAACCACTTATATCCCAACAGCTTTACATTTCCAGAACATGCGACAATCTCACATATACAATCAAAGAGGAACTGTTAGCTGACACAATTTGGAATATTATTTTTTTTCATAGGCACCTATTGCATTAATGCTTACTTGTGTTTAGATTCTTTCTTACTTTTATTATATGCAATCACATGCTCTAGCACAGTGGAATTAAAATGCAGTATAAAATAATGCATTTTTCATAAGAGCAGTTAGAATTTTAGTTTTCTGTTTCATTGCAAATATATAGTTATATTAAAAATATGCACCATGATCCAATGATTAAACTTTCTGTCTCTAAACCAGGAGCTCATTTCTGACCTTCTCATTCCATCTATGTGGATTGTGGGAAGTAGGCTAATCTCTCCATGTCACACTGATTTCCGCTAGATACTCTTATTTTATCCCATATCCTCACCACCCCTCCAAGCAGAAAAATACATTCTGGCTAATACTATGCAGTATATAAACTACAAGAAAGACCCTAGCAAGCAAGAGTCTTCATTGTGTAAATTCTTGAACCTACTGTAGTGAAGGCCCATGGTCTATATGCAATTATACAATGACCCCCCCCCATTAATATTCCAAAACGTGCACACTGTTTGGTAGCATGCACATTGTAAATCAGACTTATACTAATGGCAAAAGGTCTGGTCGCCCAGACTTTTTGCATTAGTATAAGTCTTTTTTTTTTTTTTTTTTACAGCAACGGAGAATGCAAGATCTCCGTTGCTTTTCAGAAACTGTCTCGCTATGTTAAAGGAGTTTAACATAGTGAGACAGCTTTAAAAAAAGTAACGGAGATCTTCTTTTCTCTGTTGCTTTATTTAAAGCTGTCCCGCTATGTTAAATGTGTTTAACATAGCGAGACAGCTTTAAAAAAAGCAATTGAGATTCTCTGTTGCTTTTTTTAAAGCTGTCTCGCTATGTTAAACTCCTTTAACATAGCGAGACACTTTGTAAATCTTGCTTTCTCTGTTGCTTCCACCCACAGCTCTGATGTACTGCATAAGCATACGCATGCGCAGTACATCAGAACTGCCGCAGAATACCAGACAGCTGCGGAAGGGCAGCACGGAGGCATTATACAATGCCATTATTTAAGAAAAGTAAGTATTTGTTTTTCTTAAATAATGTCATTGTATAATAGCAATAACCCACTTCTGGGTGTGGGTAGATATTGCAGTCTGTAATGATATGAACCATAAATATATCTAGTGAGTGACTGCAAAAGTTTGCCAACTAACCTAGAGTGTTATAAAATTGTATGATTTTTCTAAAATAATGTCCACTCTTTTTTTTTGAAATTATGCTCAGGCTACACTGTCTATAATGTCTTACTGAGAATCTTATCAGTTATTTGTATGTTGACCTCCTATCTCCTAAGTGTTTTGCTTGTACATATTCTAACTATAGGAATATCAGCACTGATACATATAAGCACTGTGGCCCTAACTGTTATTCTAGAAAATTAAGAGGATGACTTGTTGGTCATGCTGTTTTCTTTGACAAATCTGAACCTGCTTAATGTGCACTGCTTATTTGCATATTGGTTTAAATATTATTATTTTAATCCATTGATTACTGATGGTGTTTTTCCTAAGTCTCTGATATAAATATATTATGCCCACTGAGATGAACGCATTAGTGATCTGTAATAAATGAACAAATGTTTTTACTACAGATCGACTGTTTGAAAAGATTACTTGGATGAAAACAAATGGGCCGAAGGTTCAATTAAATGCAAACACTTTCAAAAACAATTCTACATGGGAGCAAGACTTCCCTTTGTACTCACATGTGAGGGACTTCACTCCTCTTCATCTTTTTTAAACATTTTATGACTAACATGTTGACTGTTGCAAGAATTTCTTTCTATATTGCACAGTTTATAAACAAAAGAATTGTGCCTAGATCTAGGGATGTTATTGTACCCCTTTACTCATCCCTCATTTTTTGAATATAATGCCCTCATTGGCATGTTTCTGTCCAGACAGATGTAGCAACTGGAATGCCCAAAGAGATACCTTACTAAAAGAAGGCCAAAATAACATGTTCTGCACAGACTGACTGAAAGCCCTGTCATTATACTCAGTATCCTACGGACTGCTAAGAGTTGACCTGTGTCTAGTGTATAAGGCAACCTGTGACTTATTCCTAATAGATTTACTGCACATCAGCAAGTCAAATGACATCAGTAGTAATCTAGAGATCTAAACCTCTTCTGCAACATCAACAGAATGGTTTGCAGGGACAGGTATATTTCACGGACAGTACTATTGCTATGGAACATACTACCCTTCCACATAAAACAAACTTCACCCCATCAATATTCAAGCACAACTTAGATCTATGGATGGGAAACTGAAAATTTACCACGGGACTGCACCCTGTACTACTAACAGACAAATACAGCTCGTAAGTGCTTTATTCCATGCATGGACAGCCTCAAACTATCTATGATATGATCTCAGTTATTGTCATGAGGGGTAATATATAATTATCAAACATTGGATGGGTAAGGACAATCTCTAACCAAATGGGATTGGTTATTCAAGCACAGAAAGGGAAACTGACTAGGCTTAAAATGTCCCCCAAAGGCAGCTAGCCTAGTACTTACCTGTGTTACTTAACCGATCATACAATCACGAAGAAAACTGAAAAGACCACACACAGAATTATCACTGTGTACACATAGAAATTACACCAGTAGCAATTTTGTTTTTGTGTATTACAGAAGGTTAGCCAAACTGAAAAGTTGTGAGTTGAGATTAAGAAGTTGTAGTCTCATCCATGTAAAACTCATTGACAGGTCATGGTGCCTATATAACAAAACAACATTTTTGAAAGTAAAGTAAAACTGTCCTCACTTACACCAAATTGCTCAGTAATTCTGATAGATTAGTCTGTATGGAATTTGAAAGTCTTCCAACTCATTACTCTCCCAAAAAATATATTCCCAATTATCTACTTCTTCACTAATACACCTCCAATATTTTTTGTCTAGTTTATGTTCCTCTCAGTTTTCTTGTATTATTTACTATGTACAGTTCCTTAGATGTGCAACTGAAATTTTTGTCATTTTATTTGCCTTGTGGCATATATCATGGATGAAAGGGGTCATATACCAGTCTACTTACCCAGATGACACATGCAAACATATATTTATATCTTTTAATGGATATTCAAACATCTGCAAGTGTGTATAATTCATGCATATACATAAAGTGTGGATGAATATATCATCAAAAGTGTTTCATTCTATGATCTGTATAACTGAAACCCTTCTACAGCATTCAGGCCAATTTACTTGAATAACAGTAGTATTACAAAAAGTGTTTTTGTAACTTAATGTATCAGGATTGAGTTGGGGGCAGAAGAATTGGCTTAGGCTTAAAAACATTTGTAACACTAACACCACACCTGACCTTACAAAAATCCTTTCCATAATGCTGGCAGTAAACAAGTCCTTCTTGGACTCTCACCACAGACACAAACATGTATACACCGCACTAGATCTATTCCCTTACCTTGCCATCACTTTAAGCCTAACCCATAAAACTTGCACACGCATTCTCCTACCAGAACATGTATGGCACAAAATCTGTCACCTACCTTAGCCCTTACATTAAACCTTACCTACAAAAATGTTCACACAAAGATTCACTTCCCACACATTTATACTGAAAAAAACATACACTTACTTTCCCCAATCATAGTTTCTCTTTTTGACGTAACTTGTGAACAAACATCCACTTGAACTAATATGCACATGCTACACTCTGTCAATAGTCATCAAAAATACTTGTTGACACTGTGCTGCTGATGTGTGAAGGGCGCGCAAACACACACACACACACACACACACACACACACACACACACACACACACACACACACACACACACACACACACACACACACACAAACACACACACGCATGCAAGTGGGCTTGATTGTACATTCATTCATTGAACATTTTTTTGGAGTGTTCTTTATCAAACTACTGGTTCAGTGCAGGATGCAGGATGCAAGATGCTGGCTGCTTTGTGTGTTGGATCACTATACATTGGGGAGTGGGATGTTGCCTTTTCTCCTATGTTTTGCAGGATCAAGTTGGTATATCTATTTACCGGGGGGGGGTTGCCCATACAAAATAAAAACTTCCTGTTTTCTTTTTTTATTTAGTTTTTCATGCACCAAGATTCATGCTCAGTGCATGTTTTAGTTTTGACCATTTGCGGTCGATGAACGATATACCAGTGCAGTTGTTCAGTGATGTAAACACATATAACCATAACAATCCACATATGCTGTATTGATGAGGTCACTAAGGGGTTTGGCTTTTTTGTCCTGAATGTATCCATAAATTCTAAAAAAGAAAAAGTAAAAATTCCTGGACTATATGAAGAGAAACATGATTGAGTTCTCAGAGTATGTGTCCTGGGAAGCATCCTACCTTCACAAGAATGATACCACAATACCAACAAAAAATAATTGACTTCAACAATTGGCTTAGTTTCTGGTGTTATTCCTAGGTAATTCAGTATCTGTCTTCCTGGGATGACATGGTTGACAGGTCTCGATGCTTTGCCAGAGAAGGCCTCCACCTGTCATCCCTGGGATTCCAGGTCCTGGCGAAAGTGCTTGTCTACCTCCATTGTGCCTTTTTTTAGGCAGTGTCCTGAAGACAAATCTCCCAACATAAAAGATATGTCAAAAAGCAAATTAAAGGTCATGCTGCTTAACGCTAGGAGCTGAAAATGCACTCACTAAAGGCTCTCCTACACTGGAAGATGCTGACGTCTCTGCGGTCATGGAAACTTGTTTCAGGGCTGCGGAGTGCACACCTGCCTTACCAGGCTATACCTCATTTCACACATTCTGACCCCAAAATGAGGTTGGGAAGACTAAGGTTGGAGAGGTCCCTGTCTTCATTAAAGACAGGCACACCTCCAGACTGGTTTGCCAGCATGATGCACTGGAACTACTGACAGCTGACAAGAAACCCATCCAAGTGATAGCCAACTATAGACCCCTGTCAATGACTCAGAATTCCCACTGTTCTTACCTGGACCTACTTGACTCCATGAAGGTACCCCCTAACACCCTGAACTTTGGTGACTTCAACTTCCCCACTGTAGACTGGGTGAACTATTCCTGCACTAATGCACTCAACCAACAATTCCTTGACTTCATCAATTCTAACACATTAGACCAGCTTTCTCATCCCGCACAAGGGGAGATAACATTCTGGACTTGGTTCTTACCAACATGGGTGACTGCTGCACCACTCCCATAATATGTTTTTCCCTTGTGAGATCAGTTCATTGGTCTGTCTCATTCGAAGTTTCTATCCTGGCCAACACCCCCCCCCCCCCCCAGCCATAACCAGGCTAAAAAAACATTTCAAAAGCTGACTGCAACCTCCTAAAGGAGGGTATCAGTAGCTTCACACCACTGCCCCCCTTAGATGATGCAGACAACATTGCTGGACAGTACGCCAATGCAGTATACAAGCACCTGTACAACTGCATGCACTCAGCCATACCCAACAGAACTAAAACCTGCTCCTCAAGGAACCACAGACCTATCTGGTGGACATCCTCTATCAACAGTCTTTACAACAAAAGGAATAAACTTGTCCAAGGGTAAATGGAACAAATTTCTAATTGGAAAAACTCCCTCCTTAGCCTCATCAAGAAAATTAAATCATTAGTGAAAGCCTCCCAAACCAATTATGAATCAAACCTAGCCTTCAAAACAAAGGGAAACCACAAAGCCTTCTTCAGTTACGTCAGGAATCTCCATGGCAAAGCCCAGGTTTGTTCCAAATTAGTACTTAATGGTTCCACTTATACTGTACCTGTTGACTTAGCATAAGTGTGCATACCCTTAAACTAATACTTTGTTGAAGCACCATTTGATTTAATTACAGCATTCAATCTTCTTGGATACACACCTGCCATCAATTAAAGAGACTGATTAACCGCAAATAAAGTTCAGCTGTCCTAGTAGGATTTTTCTGACATTTACTCAGTTGCCTGCTACAGGAAAAGCCATGATTCACAGAGAGCTTTCAAAGCATCTCAAGGATGTCATTGTTGAAAGGTATTAGTCAGGAGAAGGGTATAAACAAATTTCCACACCAATGGATATACCATGGAACACAGGGAAGACAGTCATCAAATAGTGGAGAAAATATGGGACAACAGTGAAGTTACAAAGAACTGGACGCCCCACCAGAACTGATAAAAAGGCAAGATGAAAACTGGTCAGGGAGGCTGCCAAGAGACCTACAGCAACACTGAAGGAGCTGCAGGAATTTCTGGCAAGTACTAGTTGTGTGCTACATGTGACAACAATCTCCCATATTCTCCATATGTCTAGGCTATAGGGTTGGGTTGTAAGTTGGGAGCCTTTTCTTACACAGAAAAACATCCAGACCCAGCTAAAATTTGCAAAATAATACATTGTCTCCCAAAAGCATGTCAGAAAATGTGTTATGGTTGGATGAGACCAAAGTTGAACTTTATGACCACAATTCCGAAAGGTACGTTTGGTGCAAAAACACCACTTCCATCACCAAAAGAACACCATCCCCATGGCGAACCATGGTGGTGTCAGTATCATGCTTTAGGGTTGTTTTTATTCAACTGGAACTGGGGCTTTAGCCAAGTTGGATGGAATTATGAACAGTTCCTAATACCAGTCACTTTTTGGCCCAAAATCTTCAAGCGTCTGCTAGAAAGCTGAAGATGAAGAGGAATTTCACCTTTCAACACAACAATGACCCCAAGCATACATCCAAACCAACAAAATAATGGCTTCACCAGAAGAAAATTAAAGTTTTAGTATGGCCCAGCCAGAGCCCAGACCTAAATCCAATAAAAATCTGTGGGGTGACCTGAAGAGGCCATGCACAAGAGATGCCCTCACAATCTGACAGATTTGGAACACTTTTGCAAGGATGAGTGGGCAAATACTGGCAAGTCAAGATGTGCCTTGCTGATAGACTCCTACCAAAGAAAACTGAATGCCGTAATTAAATCAAAAGGTGCTTCAGCAAAGTATTGCTTTAAGGGTGTGCACACTTATGCAACCAGCTTATTGTACATTTTTTTAGTTTTTATATTTTTCCCCTAACAGATTTGTTTGTTTTTCAATTGAATTGTACAGGTTATAGGTCACATTAAAGGTGGGAAAAGTTTTGAAATGATTTATTGTGGTCTTTTTTTTTATATCACAAAAACCTGGCATTTTAACAGGGGTGTGTACACTTTTTATATCCACTGTACATGTCTATATCTATGTAGATATATTTATATGTACATACACATATACCTAGCTTACATATATATATATATATATATATATATATATATATATATATATATATATATATATATATATATATATATATATATATATATATATATATAAATATATATATATATAAATATGTGTGTGTGTTTTCTATTCCATCCCGCCCCCAGTGGTCCCACCTTTATTGCACTCAAACCCCTCCCATCCTTCCAATAGCCAACCACAGTGCTAACCCAACACTACCTCCTCCATCTTCCCACGACTATCACACCACCTCAACTAACATGTACAAGCATACCTTACCTATGCTCACTGCATGCACTCTCCTTGCATATCTTACATCCTACCAAAGCTCCATCATTCCCCCACTCAACCACTACCACTGTACTACTACTCACATCACCACTCATGTCTCACCCACACTCAGCTCCCCTCC
Organism: Protopterus annectens; assembly: GCF_019279795.1. Lineage (NCBI taxonomy): Eukaryota > Metazoa > Chordata > Ceratodontiformes > Protopteridae > Protopterus > Protopterus annectens. The sequence goes on along the minus strand of NC_056731.1, from coordinate 1,681,943,812 downwards.
CACCAGCTCAAGAACCATCCCTATGCACCCCCCACATATTCTACCAACTATATTACTCAAACATAAAGCATCCCTACAACTTAACATAGTAACCCTCCCACCATACCTATTACCCACAGAGCACAATCATAAAGTTTCCCTTATAAACAAACACATTCAAAAACTGAGAAAACTAATAATCTCATGCATATCAAAACTAGCCCTAAGTGGAGACATTCACCCCAACCCTGGCCCTACCATCTCCAACCCCAATCCTCATAATCAGACTAGAAACCACAACTTCTCCCATATTACAGCCAATAGAAAGCCAAGTGACTTCCTTCTACTAAGCCTAAATATTAGACGTATATCCAACAAAGTCCATGAACTCCATGCCACCATAGACTTGTACTCCCCAGATATAGTCATCCTGACAGAAACCTGGCTAAAACCTCACATTACCAGTGAGCAAATACTCCCTACAGGTTACGGCATACTAGGAGTAGACTGGCTAAACAAAAACGGAGGTGGTGTAGCTATAATATTTAAACAGCATATAAACATCCAGATCTTAAAATCATCAGATCCACAAATAGGCAATGAAGAAATAATATATACCAACCTCAAAATAAACCAAAATAAAACCATCAACATAATTGGATGCTACTTCCCACCTGGCCAAAACATCCCTCTACTAGAAAACCTCCTCAGCTGGTCTACCCACCATCTCCCCCAAGAAACTATAATTTTAGGTGATTTCAATATTGAATGTCAATCCTGTTCTAGCAACAATCCAACCCATCATGTACACCTTCATGGCTTCACCCAACTAGTCCAGTCACCAACCAGGATAAATGAAAACTCCAGCAAGCACACTACCCTGGACTGGATACTAGTCAGTAAGAGCCCCCAGTCATATATAACAGGCTGCTTATCAGATAGCCTCAGTGATCACTCCCCAACATTCCTACTCAAAAAATACCTATACCAAGCTAAACCTGTCATCTACTGTCAAATACATAAAAAACTAAACTTTAACCCACTCACATTCATCTCATCCCTCAAAGAATGTAACTGGTATCCTCTAAAGTACCTCAGTCTAGATGATGCAGTTGAATTTTTTAATACTACCTTCCTGAACATCCTTAATTACCATGCCCCCATAAGATTTTCCAGAACCAAAGCACAACCCTCCCCATGGCTACAGAAAATCACTAAGTCAGAAATGAAAAACAGGGATAAAGCGTGGGAGCACTGGCGCAAAAACAAAACCCCCTCAACTAGACAGAAATTCCTAGAATTACACAATAGAGTCAAAAAGCTAATAAAATAGGACAAATTCCAATACTACCAGTCTGCCCTAGACTCCTCACAACACAGCCCCAAACAATTCTGGTCCTACATAAACTCCATCCTCCACCCAGGTAAAGTCAGTACCCCTCCTCCTAACATCCCTCACTCCTCAGAAAATATTGCTACCTCATTCAACACACACTTCACCCAAACCATACTATCACTAGCTAAACAAAACAACCCCTCTCCCCTCCATCCCACACCTTCAACTAGTAATCTCCCCACTTCCTTCTCTTTTTCTCCTGTACCTACCTCCAACATAAAAAAACTCTTAACTAAACTTAAACCCACCAAATTAGCAGCAGACAACCTCCCAAGTGAATACCTACAAATCACAGCTGATGCTCTGGCCTATGCAGTATCCATCTTGATTAACCGATCTCTGTCAGAAAGTTACGTTCCCACACTGTGGAAAGTATCACATATAATTCCCCTCCACAAAGGTGGACCCACCGCAGAACTAACCAATTACTGCCCCATAGCTATTCTCTCTCCACTCTCCAAAATACTAGAAAGATGCATACACTCTCAGGTCTCAGACTACCTCCTTACTAACAGCCTCCTTTCCAGTATTCAGCATGGTTTCTGACCAAACCATAGCACCACCACTGCCTTAATCTCCTTTACTAACATTATCCTTCAGCATAAAAACAATGGCTATCTCTCCTCTGCTACTTTCCTAGACCTATCTAAAGCATTTGACATGGTCCCACACAAACAACTTATTTCTGTCCTCAGTAACCTATCCTTCTCACAATCAGTCACTAACTGGTTTCAGAGTTACCTGTCTGACCGCCAACAATCCGTTGTATGGCATAATGACATATCTCCCCAACTACCTGTCTCCATAGGGGTTCCCCAAGGATCCATCCTTGGACCCCTACTCTTCTCTGTTTACACCAATAATCTAGCATCTGCCACCAAACATGGCACACTCATACAACACGCAGATGACTCAACTATCATCTGCTCAGCCCAGTCCCTACCACAACTGCAAAAAGTCACACAGGAAGCCTTTTCCTCTGTTGAAACATGGTTATCCGATGCCCAATTAATACTCAACCCAAACAAAACTAAACTACTCATCTTCCAACCCACCAAACATACTCAAAACAACTCTCACTTTAACATCACAGCAAAAGACAACACCACTATATACCCAACTGAACATACCAAATTGCTAGGAGTAGAAATAGACAATAAACTAAAATTTGACATTCATATATCCATGACCATAAAAAAGTCCACAAAAAACTAGGAGCGTTATACAGAAATAAGCAATTTCTCACCAAAGTGGCAAAAATTTCAATAGCAAATTCCCACCTTATCTCCACCCTATTTTATGCCTGTCCAGTATATACCAACCTAAGGCATTGTGATCTAAACAAGCTAGAGACCTGCTGCAACAAAATCGCCAAATTCGCCACAGGGGCATCCTACCGTAGTCATCACTGTCTCTCACTTGCTGAACTGGGCTGGCTTGAACTCCCTCACCTCCTTCAGTGGTATCAACACTCACTCGCCCACAAACTAGTGAACCATCCACTAAATGTCCCATCCCTCCAGAATCTACTCCAACCCTATCGCACCACCAGACCACTAAGATCCAGCAATAAAAATCACTTGCAGATCACTAAGGCCAATAACTCTGCTGGTGAAGCACTATTCTCTTGCGCCATAGCCAAATTATGGAACTCACTCCCACCCACAATTACCTCTGTACCATCATGCACCAACTTCAAAACTTTATTAAAAGCGCACCTAAAAACATGCTGGCTATGCCCTTGCAACTCCCACTCTAATATCATCCACCCCATTCAACCACTACCTTTCTTTCCACTCCACTAACCACCTTAATTATAGCAAGCTCAGATGCTCATAAGCCTAGTACTTATTATACAGCAGGAACTTCTCATTGTAACATTTGTTAATCTCTGTTATGTACTTCACAGATAAAGATTCTAGTTCATAGGTTCATAGGTTCATACTAGACTATCTGCCCTAGGGCATTTATAAGCCTAGCCAGAGTGTGTTTGGCTTTCGCCACCCATTTTAAAATAATTTTGCTATGCCCTTTTTCGAGGTTAGTATACTGTGCCTCTGTCTAACAGTGACACAGAAGTGATACCCGGGGTAAACCTACTATCTCCCATCCACTCATCAAGATTCCTCTTGAAGAGAGTCATTGAGGGACTCTGCCTAACCTGGACTGGGATTTTATTCCAGGGTGAAGGGAGCCTCTGGGTTATGAATCTGTCCCTCCAGCATGTCCTATTTATTTCAGTGCTGAGGTTCAAGTCTCTCGAGCGCATAGCTCAATGGGATTTGGATTTTCTGAGGTGCACCATGTCCATTAATTCCGGGTTGGACATGGCTTTATACGTCAGGCACAGATCGCCTCTGAGCAGGCGGCATGCCACTGAGTAGAGCTGGAGTTTCTTTAACTGGGCAGCATATGGCATCTGTTTGAGCCCTTTGATCCTCTTGGTGAGGTACTTTTGGGGTCTTTCCAGTTGCTGCAGGTGTCTGGTAAGGTACATCCCAAAAGGGGTATTGTACTCAATTATGGGCCTGATGAGGGATGAGTAAAGAGGCACGATGACCTCCCCTGATCTAGATGTGAATCCCTTCATGATTAGGTGGGCTATATAAAATGTTTTTCTAACCACTTTGGCCACATGGTTGTTAAATGAGAGATTGCTATCAACTTGGGTCCCCAGGTCCATAATTACTTCTTCCATACTTAATGGATTAACACCTATGTGGTCATTTGTGGGCACTTTGTTTTTGCCAAAGGGGATGACTATACACTTTTTGGCGTTTAGCTTGAGGTCATGGCTCTGGCACCAGTTGTCTGCTTCTATGAGGCCCTTTTCTAGGATGCTTGTGTCGGCCGGAGAGTCGATTATGGCGCCCAGTTTGCAGTCATCTGCGAACTTGGTCATCCACAGTCCTTTTCCGTGTTAGCCTGTACCTCCAAGAAATATATACCAAACAAGAGAGGTCCCAGCACTGAGCCTTGTGGGATGCCACTTGTAACTGGTTTGGAGTCTGACATGGCTCCACCAAATCTAACCATGTGGGTTCTGTCCTTGAGCCAGTTTGCAACCCATCTAGTGACATAGGGGTTTATATTTAAGCTGGTGAGTTTATCTATAATGCCCGAGTGGGGTATTGTATCGAAGGCTTTTGCAAGGTCCAGGTAGGCTGTGTGGACCACCTTCCCCTCATCAATGGCCTTGGTGACTGTTTCAAAGAAATCAACCAGGTTTAAGAGGCAGGATCTAACCTTAACAAAGCCAAACTGGGTAGGATCCAGTGTCTGTAGGCCCCCAATATCTTTATTTATGAGGTCCATGATGATCCTTTCCATAGCTTTGCAGACCACGCTAGGCAGGCTTATGGGGTGATAATTTCCAGGATCCGTTGAGGCACCACCTTTGTGGAGAGGGACCACTGTTGCTGTACGCCACTCTTTGGGTACATATCCTGTAGTAAGGCTGAGATTGAACAGTAGTTTTATGTTTGGATTTAGTTCTTCTTGGAGTTCATGTAGGACGCAGCCCGGGACACCATCTGGTACTATTGATGCTGTGTTTTTTGCTTTGGAGAGGGCAGCTCTTACCTGAGCATCTGAGATGTCAGGGGGGCAGCACTCTGCTGGGATAGATATTTGCCCTTTTGGTGGGGAAGGGAGGGAGAAGTTTGTGCTGAACCTGTCAGCTAGGATGTTGGCAATGTCTGTGGGTTCGGTGTATTTTTTGTCATTTTGCACTAATTCTGAGCATATCTGGGAATTCCCACCCAGGTTCCTAACATAACTAAAGACAGCCTTGTGATTATCCTTAGTGTCCTGTGCAATTTTTCTCTTGAAGCTGGCCTTAGACGATTTTATGAGTGCCCGTAGTTTTTTGCTAATACTGATCAGAGATGCCTTCCCTTTTTGGGATTTTGCTCTATCATGTAGTAGCTTCCTCCTTCTATTGTGTAGTTTGTTTATGGTTGGGGTTCACCAGACAGGTCGCCTAACTTTGGAGGATTGGGTCTTGGTTTTATCTGGGAATGCATGATCCATGCATTCCTGAAGGTGTTCATAGAATGCGTTTATAAAGGATTCTGCGGTCTTGGCCATATTTTCCACAGGCCCGGGGGCTTTGAAGGATTCCACCTCAGTTTTGAGGAGTGTGAAATTTGCTTTAGAGAAGTTTTTCACTGTGGTTTTTCTGGCCAGGGGCTGTGGTCGGGATGTGAATATCTAGTGAGATTAGTTTATGGTCTGATCTTACCAGTGAGGGATACACTTCTGGTCTGGAGCATAGAGTTCCCATGTTGGTGATGATCAGGTCCAGTATGTTTTCCCCTCTTGTGGGAGTGGCAACAAGTTGTTCCATAGCATTTGAGTTTATAAATTGTAGGAACCTTCGGGCTAGGGTTTTGGAGCTAGAGTAATGCTCCCAGTCTATGTTAGGGTAGTTGAAGTCACCCAATATAATGGTATTTGGAGAGACCTTCATATTTTCCAGTTTTCTCAGGAAGGCCGAGTGGGGTTCCTGGGTTTGGGAGGGTGGTCTGTAGCAGGCTATAAACTGGAAGGCAGTTTTACCCACTGTTAATTGCACATGGATAGTCTCTGATGTTTCGTGCTGTACCACCAACCTGGAGGTGTGAGTATCTTTGACGAATATTGATACTCCCCCTCCTTTTGTGGTTCGGTCCAAGTTTTGGGGCCGAAAAACATGGTATGAGGTATGACCTGGTAGTGCTGGGGTGCTCTCGGGAGCCTTGAACCAGGTTTCTGTTACTGCACAGATATCGATGTTCTCCATGCTAAGGAGAGTTTCGAGTGTGTGCATCTTGAGGTTTAGACTTCTGGCGTTGAGTAGCATTACTCTTAGCTTCTTATCCCTTGTGATACCTATGGAGGTGGGTTTGTCTTTTGAGCCTTGCTTAAAAAAGGCACTATGGGGTGGCAAGAGCCTTTGCCAATATCCGAAAGCCCAGGGGTGACAGGTGCAAGCCGTCCCTAGGGAAGCATCGTGGCTTGTCGAGCATGTCATCCCAGGCAGACAGGCATTGGATCCCCTTTGAATGACACCAATACTTAGGCCAATTGTTGAAATTGATCATCTTGTCTTCATATTGTGGCATCATTCTTGGTAAGGGTAAGATGCTACTCAAGGTCAGGGTCATACCGGTCTGGGCTACATGCTCAGAGAGCTCCTCTATGTCTCTTTTCATGTAGTCCAGGGAGGTATGTCTCAGGTCATTCACACCAGCATGGACAATGACTGAGTCATATTTGTACTTGCCTTGGAGTGACCTGAGTGCTTGTGTTATGTGGCGGATCCTAGCGCCCGACAGGCAGCTCACCGTGACCTTCTCCTTGTTCAGCTTGGTGAGTGGGACGTCAGTGTGCCTGACGATAGAGTCACCTATTACAAGTGTATCAGGTGTGTTGTTTAGCCTTAAGGGCTGTGACTGTTCGGCACACTGGCTTTGTGAGATATGTGTTGCACGTGTTTTGTTTTGGGGTAGCGGTTGCTTGGGTGTCTGCTTTGGAGGTCTCTGCTGCTTAGGCAGATTTTTATTTAGAGCCTCCGAGTATGTTTTTGCGTGTTTATGTGTTTGGTTTGCTGTCGTGGTAGGTCTATGTGAGACTGGAATTGTAGTGAGTGTGGTTTCCTTCTCCTCCTGACTGGTTATGCCAGTACTGAGGTGAGAGAGCTTAGCCTCCAGTTTGGCTATATGGTTGCATTTGGACTACTCTAGGTCAGGAAAGATGGGAAACAAGGATAATTTTTTTTTTTTTGCAACAAACAGCAGAAAAATGCAATAAATATGTAACACAGGCTAGCACGCTTGAGTGTGTAGCCTCAACAGTTAAATGCAACAAACAGGACAACCTTTAAATTAGAAGCGCAAAAGCGTGCTAAAGCTGGCTTTAAAGCAGGGGGTTAGAAAAAGATAGGAAATGGCCCAAAATGGCCAATAAGCTACAGGTCACTGGGCTGGAACCACTCCTCAAGGGACAGATAGGCTGCTCAGAGCTCCCCACTCTCACTGGTGAACAAAGAAGCTTCCTCCTATCCAAATAAGGATATGGGCAACACAGGAACTATGACACAGCCCAGAGATCAGCAATACCTGAAGACTGGACTATTCTAGTTCAGTAAAGGCGGGAAACAAGGATTTTTTTTTTTTTTTACAAAGTAGCAGAAATTAGGTACAGAAACACAGTAAATGCTTTAATTCGGCTAGCACACTTGAGTGTGTAGTCTACCAGGTAAACTAAGCAAAACAAATTTTAAAAGTGCAAAAAAAACTCAAAAATACAGGCAGGAATGCAATAAAACAACTTTGCAGAGCTTATTTAGTTAAAGAAACAGAGAAGTCTATATATACAGAAAAGCAGCTAAAACACACAAACACTTCAGATGCAGTGCAACCTAGAGCACTTGAGTTGTAGCAATATTAAGGCAATTGCAGTTATAATAAATGCTCTGAAATATACTCTACATTTCCAAAATGTTTGAGAAGCACAGTCAGAACACAAGGAGGTTCAGGCAAAAAAAAAAGTTTTTTTTTTTTTTTTTTTTGAAAGGGAAAAAGGAGAAACTGAAGGCCTTATCAAATGTTCTCTCTGTACTAGGTAGAATGAGCTAATGACACTAGACTGGGAGGAGTGTCACAGATCAGATCCACAGTAGGGGCGGGCAACTGCAAAGCCACCAAGTATAAGAGCAAAACACTAACTGGGTGGGAGGGTATGGACAATAGCTTACAGGCCAGTAGCACTAGAGAAAGCCACAAACAGATAAAGATTTGTAAAGATACAGAATGATTTTAACTGCAGACAAATCAGTTACTTGTGCAGATTAGTTAATAGCAATAAAATACACTCGAAGACTAAAAAGCAGACAATAAAAGTGCTATATATTAATTGTTAAAAACAATAATCTGTAGAAATAATCGAAAAAAAAAAACAGGATACTTATATATCTCAGCTAACAGCTGCGGTCAACAACTCTTATCCACTCTGCTCAGTGTATATAGACAGAAACCCTATCAGAGTTAGGGCTTAAATACCAGAAGAACAACTTTTTTTTTTTTTTACAAGAACACAAAAGAATCAGCCCCCACTCAGCAGACTAACACAAAAGAGAGGCTTCAGCTAGAAACAATAGCCTACAGCCAGTAGCACTAGAGAAAGCCACAAACAGATAAAGATTTGTAAAGATACAGAATGCTTTTAACTGCAGACAAATCAATTACTTGTTGTCTACTGATGTACTATGTTCTTCATCTGTAAATATGTAGTAAGTAATTGCTATGTTAAATTGTTAATCACTATGTAATCCAATGTAACTACTGTCTATTAATTTTAACTGTGGAGCTTTTCTCCCCGGGCCTCCACTGAAAATGGACCTACGTCCAGTCGGACACTCCCGGTCAACAAATTTAAATAAATAAATAAATAAAACAAATAAATAAATATATGGAACTCTGGAATTTGATTGAAACACTAGGTAGTCATCATCTGTTTAATCAACCACATTTGGTCAACATATGCAGATGGATGACTGGTGTACAAGATCCACAGCCCACGGGTAGAAGATCATTCCCATTCAATGGGATTATGCAATCAGAAGATATAATTAGCAGAGGGTGTGGGCAGTGCAGAAGCACTTGCTCCCTGCAAAAAACAGAGTTATTTGTTTTTTTTTTGTTGTTTGCATGTAGAGAGGATTTTTCTCATGCATTCACAGTTGTTTGCTGACATTTGTATTGTCAACCTTCTTTGGTAAATGTTCGTGCTATCAGTGCTGATTTGTTGACCGAGGTAAGCAATTCTATATATGTATATAAAATACAGCTAGATATATGCACACACGCATAGATATTTGTTTCATATATGCACACACACACACACACACACACACACACACACACACACACACACATATATATATATATATATATATATATATATATATATATATATATATATATATTTCTTGGTCAAAGTGCAGACAGCAGCTTTAGAAACTATTGTTCTGTTACACCAGAATCAGTACCTATTCAGCCCCATAAGACAAAGCTTAGACCAGTATTATGTCTAGACTTTCATCAGCCTGATTAAAGTCATTGAGGCCAGTGCTATCATCAACATGTTTGACTATGTAAGGAGCAGAAGAGAATAAGTAATCAGTGGATGGCAGGCCCTGTAATTGCTAAAATACTGCTCTACGGCATATTAAAAATAACATCTTTCCCATCAGATTTGTAATTTTCTATGAAGAACTTTTGATTGCAAATGATATAGGAGCTCATTTTTTTTGATTTCCTTCCATCTTATATTTAACATTGCTATAATTTTGTTACTAGCGTAGGTTTCTCTGACAAAGGCAACACGCACTACATTTTAAAGATGCTTTCACTTCCAGTGTTATAAAGAAGTGACTCAATGAATGGATCTAATTAAGTTTTTTTGATAAAAACTTACTCTGGATGACCAAATGTTGCCTATTGAGAGCATAAACACTGAAGTACACTTACAATGTTTTAGGTGAACACATTTATGTTGCACAGCAACAAGATACAGGGTGATATTCACTGTCATTGCGCAAATGCGTAAAGGCTCTTGGTGCTGTTTACACATTTCTGCAGCAAAGGAACAATTGATAGGAGCCATGTAAGCCAAAGTGTGATGCCTATAAATAGGCATAAGCAAATTACGTCATAATGAGATGTAAATGAGCAATGATGTAAATCCACACATGATAATGATGTTTTCTCCTGCCTCTGCCTGTTTGTGATTCATAGTCACAGCTTGATGCATTTTTATGCCTTTCGCAGACTCATTATAAAAGGTGGAATCATGTCTTTTCTATCTAGTTTGCAGTATGTGAAAATTCTTTCCTTTGCTGCTAACCTTGCTGTTCACAGCTATGACCTGCTTGTCTTGGCCAAGCCAAAACTGCTCACACCCAGTGGTGCTTGCCGGCCAAGAAGGCTGTACAGGTAAAGAGGCAGCATGTAATCCATAACTATGGAGCACAACATTCAGGTTGGTGCTTCCTTCTTTCATGTAAAAAAAACACATAGGTGCAGATTCAATAAAGCCTAAATGGTCTGCTAAAACTGTGTTCACACTGCAGTGCGATGCACACACGGGAGCTCAATGGTTTGGGGTCAGTAAGCAGTTCTACATGGTGTGAAGAGCCACACAAACACGGTAAGCATAGTAGCATGCTAATTACAGCATAAGCAGCTGAATTGTATGCTAATCAACCAATTCAACATGGAGGAGCTATTCAACACAGTAAAGCCATTGTGGAGACTCAGTGTATGTTTTCCTTGGAAATTCCAAAACCTATTGGAATACAGCCATGGAAGGTAATCTACACTGAAGGACTGTTAGGAGCTGCACTTGCTATTATACATAGGTATGGGCAACAGGCACAAATCTATGCTGCTGCTGCTGCTGCTGTTGCAAATAGATCCCAGCCAAGAGGGAAAAGGGTATTTAGAACCCTGTTAACTTACCACGGTTTGCATGATGTGGAAATTGTAGAGTGCTACAGGCTGGACAGAGAGACACTATGGGAACTCTGCGACTTCTGTCATCCACAACTGAAAGCAAGGGCAAACCCAAGGAGAACCAATATGTGTGGAGACTATGGTGTGTGTAGCACTTAGCTACTGGAACTCTCAGTGGCCAACAAGGCATATGCTGGGGATATCACAGACATCAGCATCCAGGATCCTAAGTCAATTCCTGAATGCTGTGACACAACATGCAACTGATTATATACAATTTTCATCATACACACATGGAAATACCAGTATAAATACACAATTGCAAGAGCAAATCTCTTGAAACACAACTGGTAATGTGGAATAGCACAAAGAGTATTTAGCTCCCCCACCCCAAAACAACAGGAAAATGACAGTTTGTACAATCAAAGGAATACTACATAATGCACTTGTTATGAATGCTTCCCACACAATTTTCACAAAATGTGTGCACATGTACAACACAAACGTAAATTGTATATGATTGCTAAGAACCGCTCACTGTGCCCAGACTCTCCTGGAGATGTACATGGGCCATCTTAGTAACATAACACTCCTGTGTCATTGACAGTATAGTACTTTACATTGTCATGAAATAAGATAGAAAAGACTGTAAGGTAACCATTTTTAACAATAACACTTGTAATGACAGTTAATAAACCTGTCTATCTATGAAAGTCAATGCATGGCAAAAATTCCTATGCCAAGAGTGTAGTATAAGAAGATAACAATTTAATCCCCTAATGCATATACATAACAGTTATGTTCATAACATGTGAGCAAATCTAGTATGTACCTGAAAAACACAAGCATACCTTAGCAACATCAGAAGCCATCTGTGCAGACAAATCTAAAGGAATGTTAATCCTCTGTGTTCTACAAATGCACAAGTCCTTTTACCTTCAAGTTCCCTAGCTATGTGGTTACCTTGTTGTGGCATAGATTCATGCCTCTGAGCACAGTGAAGATGCAAATGAGGTAAGAACACATTAGAATTGCTGAATCCCAAACTTTTGGCTTTGTATGGCAGATGAAAACATAGTGTAGGCAGTATCTCAGTGTTTGTTGATAATGGATTGAAACTGTGAATGGTTAGTGGGAGGGTGAAGGAATGCACAACAATTTAGACTCCCTTACCTGCAGTGGGTGTGTCAGCCAAGATGCACTTGCAAAGTGTAGAAGTAATTGTATCAATGTTTTAAATGGAAGTGAGCAGCACACATATCTCAGTTTCTTTTCATTAATATCCAAACTCCCCTTCGTTTGTTGTTAACTGTATGTTATTGTCATTAAATATTCTCATACATTTTAAGGAGAATGATACAAAATGCCTTATAGACTGCCATGTCTCAGATTACTGCTCAGATAAGAGAAAAATGAACACCATACAAAGATAAGACAAAGCTGCATTTCTGCAAACAACAGTTATAAATGGTTGAGTGATTATTCATTGCACTACATCTGAAATTAACACATGGAAAAACAACTCAGAAGTGTACAAGTGCCATATGTCTTGTTAATACTGTGGATGATTTGGGACTTGCTTGTATGCACAATGAATTTCATTCTTGCTACAAAGCTGTTTATATTGTAAAGAGGGATAAGACACCCTTACTGTGTTTTATAAGTTCATTCATGTCAGAGTTCAAATCCAGACTTGTGCAAAAATCTTTAAAGTGCACTAACATTTATTTTGTAATGTTCTTTATTTGATATATGTATATATATATATATATATTTATATATATATATATATACCAGTATTTGCTTGGTACATGGCTTAGCACAAACACAAAAAAACAGATAAATATAATAAATGTCATCTAATGTGCTACTTTGATGACCAGTACATAAACTACACCTGTAAATCGTGTGTAGCACATTTTCTAAACATGGTGATCTACATAGTATATACTATCTGTAGATCATGGTTTAAGCCTTCCAGTTGTCTTTTAAGGATAAATCATATGAAACATTACTTACAAGGATAAAACAAGTTTAGCTTTGCTTCTCACATTTGCACTGCACTTACTGCCCTCCAAACCTTGACTAATGGCCTACACACGAAGCAGACAACACACCTGTAGATAGGGTGCAAAGATTCTTGATTTCAAAAAGATACATCGTTGTATATTTTGCTTTCTATCATGTGGTCTTGTGCAATGGTTAGTACCCTTACCCAACACATTCAGGTCTAGAACACGTGCAGATAATATTAAAATATTCACCTGTTTTCCTGTTTTTTTATGTATTCCTGTGGCAGCAGGTGTAAGTGCAGGGCTATAATACAGATGATCCTGGGTTCTAATTCAGCAAAGTTCAAATGTTTTTGCTGTTGTATCATTTTAATTTATAGTTTATACTAAAATTTACATGAAAAAATTATCACACACTCCCAATTTTATTAAGGTTTGTACACTCAGTTTTATTAAACTCATATCAATTGTTTGTGAGTGAGGGTGTTTCAGACACTCATTACTCAGAACTTTTATTACTGAGGCTCATGATTGCTCAATGCTTGACTATGGGCAAACAGGGAAAGAGTAGAAATGTGTATCTCGCATGCACAAAAACTTTGTCATCAATCGCACAAACCAGCTGCTCAGCGGTATACTATGAAAAGTGCACATTAGCATGGGTTACTTATATTTACTGTCCATTTAGTCTTCATCCCATGAAAGTACATGTAAAAACATAAAGGGAAGGCACTGTAGCCATCTGTTACCTGCACAAATGTAACAGAAACTTGGTCTCTTTTTCACAAATATATCACCTACACTACAGAAATAAATAAAAATGTTTTATTATATACCATAGGTGCCTTTATACTGGCAATATGCATTCAGATTTCCCAATATTTGTAGTAATGTGGATAGCTGTTTGCATATAGTTTGCAAAGCTCTCTACTTAAAGTATATATGCACAGTGGAACCACAACAGCAAATACTGTACTTTGCACACTCATCAATCTGGTAACATGAAGATCTGCAGTATTTTGACAGTTGTACATAGCTAGCCATTCATTTTATTCAGGGCTCTCAACATCTTCTCTCAAATATCCAGTAAAGATGTCATCCACTATAAATTATCCTGCAGTCTTGTAAAAGTCAGATTTGTGCGGTGGTGCATGCATTAAGCACTGAGGTTTCTAGTTTGTGTACTTAGGGGCTCTGTTCTCACTGAGGTCAACTGGTGTGTCTGTGTGTGTGTGTGTGTGTGTGTGTGTGTGTGTGTGTGTGTGTGTGTGTGTGTGTGTTTGTGTGAGTGTTTGTGCACTTGTTTGACATTAAAGAGAGCATTTTACACCAGCATGTGGGATACTGCTATTACCATCTTTTTTTCACCAGACTCTGCTAATGTCATCATCTATAAAGTGATGTCTGACACTATAAAAGCCAGACTTGTGCTGTGGCACTTATGTTAAGTACTGTGCTCTGTAAATAGTTAAGTAGGGGTTCAGCTTTCATTGCAGTCAACTGTGAGTGTTTCCAACAATCACTATGGTGATAATTTTCAAACTATATGTGAAGCCACAGCTATGCCAAACCCTACTTCAAATATTTTGATGTAGCATACAATGATGACGTCGTCCTGTATGACATGCACTCTGACAGCAGTCAAGACAATTCTCTGCTGTGGCAGTAACATTAACCTCTGTGCTGGCAAGCTACTTTACCTACACATGTAAGTGTTCTAATCTGACAGCAAACAGCTTGCATGTCTATACATACAACTATCACTTCTGAGACAATTTTACACAGTGATGTGATTCCACATCCATGGTCTGCACTCCTCCCAACATACAATGATGCTATCATACTCCATAAAATGCAATGTGACACTGTTACAGTCAGACATATATGGTGATGTTACTGTAACATTGCATGGCATTTATATTCTATACCTACACAGGTGTAATTTTCAAATCAGGCCCAGTCTACTGCTGTATTTGTATGGCTGGTGGTAGATTATGGTCATTGTATGATGTTTGGAAAAGTTCTTCATTTCACTACCACTTGGGATATCTTTCACATAGCCCCATGCATCCTCTTTTTTATTCTGGCCACATGCCATCCTTACTGCAGAGGAGTGCAGGATGTCATCATGTAAAATATCCATACATGCATCATAAAGCAAAGTCCTTCCATGAGCTTCTGCAAGCCATCTCCATACCACTGCATTTGTGATTGTTGATTTTGTCATAATGTGGTGCACATGTCTCATATGGACAGTGGCAGGATGTAATCCAATCCAACAAATATACACATATGCACAATAGTCTTATTATTGCCTATAATATACCTACAGGGGTTTATTTTTACATGGTATAACAATGGCTAGGATTTCATATGATGTTGAACATTATTCTAATAATGTCCTATGACCATATGAACAGTTGACATGCCAGTGTTGCTGTCAGTGACATGTGCTGTATTGAGGTGTGGATGTACAGTATGGCTACAAAAGGGTATTATAATCTGTGATGTGAGCTACTGTATTGATGGTCATTGCTGTCATTGCACTGCATGCTCCTTCTATAACAGCTGCAGTAATATGCCCCATGGAAACTGTTGAAATAGGTTCATAGTTTCATAGGAGGTTACTAGGCTAGCATCCCTATGGCCCTTACAAGCCTAGCCATGTTCACCCAAGTAGTCCCAATTGTCTTTAGTAGGTGGATGTAGGTGGATGTAATTTGCTGAACGAGCCTATGCTACACTGAGTAGCCCTGTTCATGAGGGACATGGGTGCCCCCAGAGTGAATTTGCAGTCTCCCATCCATTTGTCTAGGTTGCACTTGAATAGAGTCAGTAATGAGCTCTGCTTCATGTGAGCTGGAAGTTTATTCCAGGGGAGTGGCAGTCTCTGGGAGATATAGCTGTCTCTCAAGCATGTTCTGTTAATGTCAGAGGCTAGGTTAGGATCCCTAGTGTGATTGACTCTTGTGCCATTAGAATTGCAGATGTGCAGCTTTTCTATCAGGGCAGGGTCAGAGACTGCCCACTAGGCCAGGCACCACTCACCTCTCAGCAGTCTATACAATACAGAGTACAGTGACAAGGCCTTCAGTCTGTCCACGTACATCATGGCATGGTTTTGAAGCCCTATATTTTCTAGGTGAAAAACTTCTGTAGTCTCTCCAGCTGCTGCAGGTGTCTGGTGAGATATCTGCAATATGGAGCATTGTACTCTATTAATGGTCTGATGAGGGTGAAGTACAGTGGTGTTATAACATCCTCAGACCTGGATACGATGCCCTTACTTATGAGGTGCACAACATAGAAGGCTTTTCTTACCACTGTGGAAACTTGGTGGTCAATGTTCAGATTGCTACTTACCTTTGTTCCCAGGTCTCATACCACTGGGTTTGAGGTTAGGGGGTGTTGTCAATACTGTAATTTGTGTGGAATTCCACTTTGCCAAATGCAATAATAATTGCAATTTTTTGCATTTATTTGTAAACGTGGTTTTGGCACCAATCATTGGTCTGTGTTAGCTCCTCCTGTAATGTGTTAACATCTTTGGGGACTCACAGACTGCACCCAATTTGTAATCATCAGCAAAATTGGTAAGTCAAAGGCCATCTACTTATGCCTGGACTTCCAAGAAATAGATTCTGAACAGTAAAGGGCCCAGCACAGATACTTGAGGAACACCACTGGTGATGGCTTGACTTGTAGATGTTGAGTCACCAACTTTGACAATATGGATTCTGTCAGTGAGCCAATTGGCTACTCATCTAGTGACATAAGGGTTAACCCCCAGCTGGAAGAGTTTCTCAATGATATTTACATGGGGGTTTGTGTCAAAAGCCTTGGCCAGGTCAAGACAGATGGTATGCACTGTATTACCTTCATCCAGGTCTTTGATGACTTTCTCAAAGAAGTCTATTAGGTTAAATAAGCTTGTTCTACCATTAACAAAGCCAAACTGGGTTGAGACCAGAGTCTGAAGGTCACCTATGTCCTTATTGATAAGGTCCATGATGATTATTTTCATGACCTTGTAAATGAGACTGGTTAGACTTATGAGTCTATAGTTCCTAGGGTCAGTTGATGGCCCCCCTTGTACAAGGGGATTACTGTTGCTGTTTTCCAGTCCAGTGGAATAAAGTCAGTTCTCAGGCTATGGTTAAAGAGAGTGCCAAGTGGGTCTGCTAGGTCCTCTTTTAGATTGCTTAATAATTAACCTGGGATTTTATTTGGTTTATTGAAGCCTTTTGTTTTGCCTTGGAGAGCACAGATATGACACATTCTTTAGAGATACTAGGCAGAGGACTGTTGTCAGATATGCTTTGGGGTATGTTCTGTGGGGCAGTGGGTGAAGTCTGTGCCAGTTCTGTCAGCTAACAGGTTAGAAATTTCCTCTGGTGCAGCTTCATGTTTAGACTCCTAGTATTAAGTATCAGAACCTTGAGTTTGTCTCCAATGGATTTTTTGCATCAAAACTTTTGTTGCTTTGACACTGCCTAAAAAAAGGCATGATGGGAGAGGCAAGCACCTTTGCCAGTATCTGACAGTCTAGAGGGCCTAGGTACAGACCATCCCTGGCAAAAAGCATGGCCTGTCAACCATTTCATCCCAGGCTGAGAGATACTGGATTCCCCTTGGATTGCCACCAGAAGCTAAGACAATTGTTAGAATCAGTCATTTTTTGTTTACATTGTGACATCATCCTGTGTGATGGTATTCTACATACACATTTAATGTGCAGTCCATACTGTATCATTTCAATATGTGATTAGTGTTCATGCTACAACAATCTTCATTGATATGACCTCATCTGCTGTACATCATCATGTTTCACCTGTCCTCTTTCCCTGTGTTCATTCCTACAATTCATCAGTGTATCACTATTCAATACATACACTTCTCCTGACTGTTTATTTGCAATGCAGTCTATGTCCCCTTCCTGATAATTTGCACAACTTTTGTCCAATATGTCTGAAACAGGTTTCCACAATACTCTTCACTATACACACTTTCAGGTAATGTGTTGGAAATGTATATATTGCTTTATTAATAACCCTAGTAATCATTGTGGCATTTCGTGCAAACACAAATGTCTAGTTTGCCCATAGGTAAACAATTTACATGTCTGCTGTTGTCTGTGTTGCTTTACACAGCCAAGAAACCCCGCTTATTTACATTTAAACACAGTGCGTGGCATACATATGCAATTAGAGTTGTTGCTCACCTCACAAACATGTAAACTCCATGTAGGCTTCATGCTAAACCTACAGAGTGTATTGAATTCCCCAGGATAGGGTATACCTGATGTATGCAGTCATATATGTGGGTGTGGTATGTGTTTCATGGTCAACTGTTACTGTATTTTGTATTACTTTACTGCCTTTTTATATCTTCTATAATATGATTTGTTTTCTTTACACTCCTTTTTAATTGAATTCTGCTTTTAATTGGATATTAAAATTAGGAAAGAGGCCATAGCTCTGTCTCTTGTAATACACACATAATTTTTTCTGCCTTCACACACTGGTGTTGTTGTGTTCTTAAACTCAGCTGTCTTTCCAGTTCCTTGCCCCTAATGTGAATTTGACCACATATCTTCTTCCCTTTCCCCTTTGAGTAACCACAAATTTAAATTTTTTGTAAAATCACTCCCCTTGAACTATAAAAATTAATGGTCCTCCCCACTGTATTCAATAGAACCAGAATGCAAAGTGTCCACCCTTTCAATCTATCTTGCCCTTTTAAAATTACTAGCTCTCCACTTAGACAGCAACAGATTAAGTCACCCCCTCATTCATATCTAACTGCTTAGTGCACACTGCAGTACTTAGGATATTAACCCATTTTTTCACATCTTAGCTTTAAAATCTCCAACATCTATTGGCAGACCACCAATTATTAGAGAGCCCACATTTTGCCTCTCAGTAGTCATCTTGGGATTAGTGTTTCTGTTTTCTCCTGGTGAGAGAAGAAGCACAGGGACATTATTTCCTGGAGACTGCTGATCACCGCAAAGTCTAATAACTGTTTCATATGTGACAGCTTGGAATTTGTATTTATATTCTGCTTCTGGTGAGAGAAGGATCAAAGTGCATTGATTCACAACTGTTTCTGATTGGGCAGTGAGTGTCGCTGCTTAATATTTCTGATTGGTCTGGTTGCTATTCAAGACATCTGCTAGGAACAGGCTACAACAAGCCTACAGACCCTTGCATCATCTGGGACAAGACTGTGAATCACCAAACAGGCTGTGTCCTGCTTCTCATCTCGGGACTCCTACTGTTTTGCTTCTTGTGAGAGAAGAAGCAAACAATTATTGTATCCCAGCACAGTGATGCTGTGGTGAGACTAGCACTAGTAGTAGCCAGGCAGTAGCCATTCATGCGACTCCCCTCTTTTCATCATTCTTGACAAGCTTTGTTTTCAGCAAGTACTGCTTGTTTTGTTTTTAACTTTGGAATATCTGCCTAAATACTTCATCTTTATATTTTCAGGGTCTACTTATTAGTTTCCCCTCAAGTGTTTGGCAGTACCCTGTATAGAGACAGACACATTGAATGACATTTTTCTGTAACAGTGTGATTGAAATTTTACCAATACCTAGTTGCACACAGGACAACTAATTTGCAGTGACAAGCACTGTCTCCAGAGTTGAAAACCAAATACTCATGACATTGCTTTACAGTCTCAATCTGTTTAATCAGGAAAAAGGGGTCTGTTGCCATGGATATGAACTTTCCCACTATCTCTTTTGCCAGCTTGGAGGATATGGGCATCCTGAGGCAATGTAGAAATTGTCTCGTATTTACTGACAACCAGTTAATTCTCAAACAAACTGAAATGGTATGTGACAGATATATTTACACAATGTCATTGGAGGCAAAGCTCTCACATAAATGTACTCCTAATGTCAATAAGGGTTCACACACTGCGCCTATCACACTCAATTCAAAGCAGACATATAGACCCACATATGTTGAGACACTCAAATGTAACCTTCCTAAACCCCAAAGACCTCCGAGATGAAGTACCTATAACAAATACCCTCAGCAGCCCCAAATGCACTCTTTCAAAACAACACCAACAATAATACATATAGCCACATCTCACGGAGACTCTAATTCTACACCCATGAGGCAAGCCACCACACAATCCAACATTCTGGTCATTGGAGACTCCATTATGAGACACACTGATGTCCTCCTCACCAGGCTGAGTAAGAAGAAATTCACAGTCAGTTGCTTATCAGAGGCTAGGATCTGCAACATAATGGACATACTCAGGTTAATGGACCACAAGTACCAGTAAGACTCAGTCATAGTCCATTTGGGTGTAAATGACCTGTGACATACCTTCCTAGACTATATAAAGAGAGAGAGAGACATCATGGAGGTCTTGGAATATGTGTCCCAGGCTGATATGAGCCTAGCATTGAGCAGCATTTTACCTTCTTCAAGGATGATGCCACAATACATACACAAGATGACATACTTTAATAACTGGGTTAGTTTCTGGTGTCATTCTAATAGGTTGCAATATTTGTCAGGATGGTCAATGCTACTTTTCCAGGGTTGGTCTGCACCTCTCCCCTCCAGGCCTTCAAATATTAGCTAAAGCATTGTCTTTCTCCATAGTGCCTTTTTTAGGCAATGCCAAACTGAAAGTACTTCTGACATAGCTAATCAAAAGCAGGAAAATCTAAAGGTATTATAGATCAATGCTAGGAGTCTAAACAAAAACTCTGCTTCCTAAAAGCTTTCTTCACCATAGAGAATGCTGACATTTGTGCAGTCACTGAGATGTGGTTTAAAGCTATGGAGAGCATACCGACAGTACAAAGTTATAATGCCTTCCACACATTTAGACCAGCTACTACACAGACAGGGACTAAAGGTGGAGGTGCCTCGATTTACATCTTAAATATATACAACTCAAGGCTGGTCAAGCAATACAATGCGTTTCAGATACTCCTTGTTCAAATAACCATAGGCAAATAAAACTTCATTGCAAGCTATAGTTCCCCCTGTATGATCCAGGAAACCCATGCAATGTATTTAAATTCATTGGAAACAGTCATCATCCAGCCCAATACCATATTCATGGGCGACTTTAATTATCCCACTATTAACTGGGAATCCTATATGACACCAAAGGTACAGGCACAGAGATTCCTGGGTTTTATAAACACAGACTCCCTGGACTAGACTGTCAATACAGCAACCAGGGGTGCAACCATAGTGGATTTGGTCCTGACTAATATGGGAGAGTGCTGCATAGCCCCTATTGTAATGTCTTCCCTAGTAAGGTCATATCACAAAATAGTCTTCTTTGAAGTAAAAGTAAAACCTGGAATCCCAGCTAACCCTGGAATATTCAGGAACTACTCTAAGGCTAACTTCCTGCTATTAAGTGATAACCTGGCAAAATTTCAAGCCCCCATAAACCCTAAGAACACTTCTGCCTGTGAAGAGCTGTTCATGGAAACACTGTGCAAGCATGTTAATAGCTGCATAGAGTCAGCTGTACACACCAGGAAGAAGTACAGAACTAACTCAAAAAACAAGCCACCCTGGTGGAATCACAAAATCAATAGGCTGTATAACACAAGGAAGAAAATCATGGCAAAAATTAGGAGACGCAGCACCCAGAAGGATAGAAACATTCTCATCAAACTAAACAAACAACTCAGAGGACAAATAAAGTCTACCAAAGCCAACCTGAAGCAAATTTTACCTCTCAGGCCAAGGGCAGCCAGAAGGCATTCTTTAGATATGTCCACATCCTCAAATAAAATACACAATTGTGTGCTGAGCTCATTGTAAATCTGATAGGTTCTTGATCTTCTCTTGCCTTCCTTGGCTCATCCTGCTCCATTCGCCCTGTGGGCTCACTCCGCTCCCCTACCCAGCCCCCAAATTCCACCCACCCCCAGCACCTCTACCTTTATCCTTCCATAAACCACACCCACCACTACAATTACCCAATCAATCTCATGCACCATCTCCCTTACCCCGCCCACTCTAAGCCCTAATCACTTCACCAGCAAACACCCAAAATCACCACTACATCAAACAAT
The DNA here is from genome assembly GCF_019279795.1 of Protopterus annectens. Classification (NCBI taxonomy): domain Eukaryota; kingdom Metazoa; phylum Chordata; order Ceratodontiformes; family Protopteridae; genus Protopterus; species Protopterus annectens. The sequence continues at coordinate 1,681,921,855 of NC_056731.1, read as the reverse complement.
ACCCAACATCCCACTACCCTCCCTAATATAAAAACCTTGCCAGCTCCTTTTTACATATAATCACTCTAGTAACTACTTAACAGCTCTTAACAACCTCATCCAATTATGCTTAAAAAAACTTTACACATCTCCTTTCTACTACTGCTACTTCTACAGTGTTCCTTTATTCTCTACCTCACCCAGCCCATTAATATCTACCATTCCCAATCCTTCCACACAACCAACCATGTTACCTTACCTCTCCAACACTCACACGCCCCAATTTCTCCACACCTATATCCTATAAAAAATAATCTACTTTTTCCATATAAACTGCTTACCTCACAAAGATATTCCACTCCCATAGTAACTAGCAATTCTTCCAGTATCATAATTGAGCCCAATGTACACTCTAAACTTTCAAACCACCTCTCTAACTCCATCCTATACCTAATCACCACCCTATTATCGGGAGATATCCACCCTAACCCAGGTCGCCCCACCTCAGCAACTATTAACAAGTCCATATTACTTACTTCTTTAAATTCCCAAAGCATAGTCAACAAAATCCCAAACCTGCATGCCTGGCTTACACACAACAAACCTGACATCCTGTCCATCTCTGAAACATGGTTAAAACCCCATATAAAAGACTCTGAAATAATCCGACCAAACTATTCTATCATTAGAAAAGAGAGGTCTCATAAAAAAGGGGGTGGTGTAGCACTCCTATACTCATCCTCACTATCAGTTACTCCCTATAATAAACCCACTCCCCACTTTAATAACGTAGAATTACTACTAACGTTACTTCAAATCAACAAACACAAGCATATATGTATAGCCTCCCGTTATATTCCCCCAGGTGATAACATTTCTACACTTGAAGACATCCTCTCCTGGCTCTCCAAAAACATCAGCAATGAAACTATAATCCTAGGAGACATGAATATCAATTGGGCTTCCATTCAGTCTCCCTCAAATCCACTTAACATTAACCTCTACAACTTCTCTCAGCTCATTAACTCTATAACCCGCCCCTCAAAAAACCCCTCCAGTGGCAGTATCCTAGACTGGATCTTAGTTTCTCACCCCCATTACTTCTGCAACAGTGGTACTCTTCCCGATCCTCTTAGTGACCACTTACCCACATTTACACACCGCCTCCCCTCACTTCTGCATCACACCCATAATGTTATTACTACTCGTAACCTAAAAAAACTTTAACCCTACAGCTTTTTCTAACTCTCTGAAAACAATAAATTGGAATAGTCTAAAAACACTTCCTCTAGATAATGCAGTCGCCCATTTCAACACTGCCTTCTTAAACCTCCTAGACCATCACGCTCCACTAAGAACAAAAAGAATAAAAACCAAAACTGCCCCCTGGCTTACCAAAGATACACTTACTACAATGCGACACAGAGACAAACTCTGGACACACTACCAGAAGAATAAGACTCCCCTCCTCTACAATGAATACAAAACACTCCGAAATAAAGTAAAAAAGATGATCACCACTGATCGACAAAATTACTTCTCCTTACTCCAAAACAACAATAAAACTAATCCTCAGAAATTCTGGAAAGCCATCTCCACTCTCCTAAATCCCAGTAAACCAGTCGCCCCCACCCCAAACCCAAATGCTCTTGACATAGACCTGGCTACTCAATTTAACTCTTTCTTCATTGATTCTATTTCCAAATTAACCTCATCTTTCTCTAACATCTCCACTCCCTCCAAATTACCCCCACCCTCATCTACTCACCTTCCACCACCATCCAAATTACCCCCACCCTCATCCACTCACATTCTACCACCATCCACTAGTTCACCCCCTCTCCCATCTTCTCATTCTGCACCCTTCACCTCCTATCCCACTCTTCCTCCCTCCTCATCACTCCCACCTCCAAATACCCCCTCTTCTCACTCCTCACTTTTCTCTTTAAAACCCATACCCACCTCCACCATAAAAAAACTTCTTCTAAAACTGAAACCAGGTTCAAATGCTCCTGACAATATTCCTTCACAATTCCTCAGCATAGCTGCCGAAGCAATTGCCTACCCCATTAGTATTTTAATAAACCGTTCTATCCAAGAAGGCAAAGTCCCCCAAATTTGGAAAAAGGCCTTTATCATACCCTTACATAAAGGAGGCAATAATAACAATGTCACTAATTTTCATCCCATAGCTATCCTGTCTCCCATCTCTAAACTCCTCGAAAAGTGTATCCAACTACAACTCCTACCTTACCTCATTGATAAGGACCTATTATCTCCCACACAACATGGTTTCAGACCAGGCCACAGTACTATGACAGCCCTCCTCTCCTTTCTGGAAACTGTAAACAAAGCCTGAGACTCTGGTCATATTGTTTCTACCCTTCTACTGGATCTCTCTAAGGCCTTTGATACTATCTCCCACAGTCTTCTTATAGCTAAACTCTCTAAGCTTAACCTATCTCTCTCTTCTCTGAACTGATTCTCCAGCTACTTATCCAACAGATATCAAGCAGTAAAATGGAAAAAGGCCACCTCCTCATTTCTCAATACACCAACTGGTGTTCCACAAGGTTCCATATCAGGCCCCCTCCTCTTTAACATATTTATTAATGACTTTCGTAACTCTATCCCATTGTCTAACATCATCCAATATGCAGACGACTCAACTATTATTTGCTCTGCCACTTCTGTCCCTTTACTTCTAAAGCAAACTCAAGATGCTTTTTCAACCACTGAACAATGGATGAAAAATAATCATTTAGCACTCAACGCTTCTAAAACCAAATTAATGGTATTTACTCCCTCTAAAGTCACCCCTTTCAACAATAACACATTTTTTATCACTAGCCATAACAACACAACTCTGGAACTGGTATCAGAGACAAAGCTACTTGGCGTGCTAATTGACCATCTGCTTAAATTTAATTCCCACATACAACTAAATATAAAAAAAAAACATCAAAAACTAGGTATGCTCTATCGACAAAACCACTATTTTACACCCACCACTAAACTCACCCTCTCTACATCCTTTCTCATACCCTCCCTTCTCTATGGAGCACCACTCCTAACTAATCTACAATCCTTTCTGAAAACTCAACTCTCATGTTGTTACAACAAAATTGCCAAATTCGCTACTAGCCATAAGTACTCTACTCACCATTGTTCCTCTCTCCATAAACTAAACTGGCTAGAACTACCTAATCACCTTATATATACCCAACTCACTTTAGCTCACAAGCTCATTCTCAACCCCTCACTCTGTCCCTCCCTCTCCTCTAACTTTAAAATGCATCTACCTGACAGAGTACTACGATCCAATAACCAAAATCTTCTAGAAATATACAAACCAGCTCGCCCCCCAGGCAAACACCTTCTATCCATTAGTCTAGCATGACTCTGGAACTCCCTACCACCACACATTCGTGCTACCCCTACTTACTCTATCTTCAAAAAAACTCTTCACTCATACCTAGTATCCCAGTGGGAATGCTCCAGCTGCCACCCCACATAACTCACACTGCAAATTTTCTCTTTCTCCCCTTTTTCATTAACATTGCTCCATCTAACTTCTCCTCAAACTCATAAACTGTTTGTTATTTACTTCCAAACTATATAGTATTCTAGTCTACACCTCTTACTTAAACTTTCTATATACTAATGTTCCTGTATATTTCTTGTAATCATTCCTTAAAATTCTGCACCACCTGTTCATTTATCTAAAACCTATACTGTTTGCAATGTTTGTTCTTGTCTAATCTAATTGTATATTTTCAATCTATGTCATATTGTTTATATTAATTGGTCTGCGCTATATTATAACACATGTAAACTATTATCTACTAATTTTGTAACCTTGATTGTTTATGGAGCTTTTCTCCCCAGGACTCCATTGAAAATGGGTTCACATTGGCCCAATGGACTATCCTGGTAAACCAACTGCAAATAAATAAATAAATAAATAAAATAAATTGTAAATGGAGCCACCTATACAAAGCCGAAAAGATACAGCACACCTACTGTCTGTCAAACTCAGCTCCAACTTTATCCCTCTATCCCCTTTAAACATCCCTCAGGAAATATCATCAAATATAACTCCTCCTGCTATCAGTAGGGAGTTTGTTCTTAATGTTCTCTCTAACACCAAGAACACTGCATCAATAGGCACAGACAATATCCCAGGATGCCTTCTAAATAGCATGAAACATGACCTGTTAGGCCCTCTGGAATTGCTTTTTAACTGTAGCCTCCAAACAGGCTTCATACCTAATGAATGGAGAACAGCATTAGTCATCCCTGTGCAGAAAGGTGGGCCATCTACAGACCCTTGACCCTATAGACCCATAGGTATTACTAGTTGTATATGCAAAGCCATGGAAAGAATTATCATAGAAATGATCAATAATGATATAGTAAACCTCCAGATACTGGACCCAACCCAATTTGGTTTCATCAAGGGCAGGCCATGCCTGCCTACTCAACTTGCTGGACTTCTTTGAGAAGGTCACCAAAGCAATGGATGAGGACAAAATGGTTCACACTGCCTGCCTTGACCTGGCCAAGACATGTGACAATACCCTACTCAGGCACTGTCAACAAACTTAAGAGGTTAGGTACAAACTCTTGTGTCACCTAGTGGACAGCCGGCTGGCTCAGAGACAAAACCCAGAAAATTAGAATAGTGGTGTCCACCTGTACAAAGAGGCTAGTCACAAGAGGAGTTCCTCAGGAACTGGTCCTCGAACCGCTCCTTTTTGGCATTTACTTCTCTGACATCAAGGCCAATGTCAATGGCCTCTGGCTGACTAAATTTGTAGATGATTGCAAATTAGAAGCTGACATTGAGTCATCCACTGACACAAACGTTCTCCAGGAATGGCTGACAGAGACAAATAACTGGTGTCAGAGTCATGGACTAAAGCTAAATGCCAAGAAACAAATAATAGTATCTTTAGGGAAGCCATCCACCCCCTGGTTACAATCACATTGACAACACACCCCTTAGAGATGACCCAGTAGTCAGAGACTTTGGACACACAAAGTAATTTAGCCTTTGACTATCACGTCCCTACAGTAGTGATGAAATCCTTCTATGCTGTACAACTTATAAACAAAGGTATGCCAACTAGGTGCAATGAAGTCATTGTTCCACTGTATTCGGCATTCATTAGACCTATCATACAGTATAATGTCCCCTTTGGTATGTACCTAACTAAACATATCCAACAAATGCAAAATCCTAAGAAGTTCCTCCCTAAAAGAATATAAGGCATAAGTAAAATGTCCTATGCAGACCGCCTCAATGACCTATCCCTGTATTCTGTCTCCTACAGGCTGTTGAGGAAAGATCTATGCCTGGCATACAGGGCATTGTCACACCCCACTTTGATGGACCTCCTGCAAATCCACAAAACAAACAGCAACAGATTTACCCATTTTAAAGACTTAAACCTTGCCTGTGACATAAATAGGATCTGTATCATGTACACAGACAACCCTCTCCTCCTCCCAACAAACACAAATACATGTGAGAGATGCAACTATATAGCCAAACTAGAGGCTGAACTCTCTTAACTCAGGGCTGGCATGACCAGACAGGAGGAGATGGTAACCACACACACAGCAAACCCAGTCCAACATAGACCTACCACAACTGCAAACCAAACACATAAAAACACAAAGACATACTCTGAGGCTCTAATAAAAAACTTACCAAAACAACAGAGGCTCCCAAAGCAGACATCCAAAAATCCACCACCTCAAAACAAAACACATGCAACACATACTTCAATAAATCAGTGTGTCAATCAATCACAGCCCTTACGGCCAAACACCATGCCTGATAAACTAGTAATAGGTGACTCTATAGTCAGACACACTGATGTCCCGCTTACCAGGCTGAACAAGGAGAGGGTGACTGTGAGCTGCCTATCAGAGCTAGGATCCGTCACATAACACACTCACTCAGGTCACTCCAAAGCAAGTACAAATATGACTCCATCATTGTCCATGCTGGCGTGAATGACCTGAGACGTACCTCCCTGGACTACATGAAAAGAGACATAGAGGAGCTCTCTGATTATGTAGCCCAGGCTGGTATGACCAGGCTGGTATGACCCTGACCCTGAGCAGCATCTTGCCCTCACCAAGAATGATGCCACAATACAAAGACAAGATGATCAGCTTTAATAATTGGCTAGAGTACTGGTGTCATTCTAAGGGGATCCAATGTCTGTTTGCCTGGGATGACATGTTGGACAAGCCACGCTGCTTCGCAAGGGACGGCTTGCACCTGTCACCACTGGGCTTCCGGATATTGGCCAAGGCTTTTGCCACCCCCATAGTGCCTTTTTTAGGCAAGGCTCAAAAGACAAGCCCACCTCCTTAGATAACAAAAATGGAAAAAAACTAAGGGTAATGCTGCTCAATGCCAGAAGTCTAAATCTCAAGATGCAGGCACTCGATGCACTCCTCAGTATGGAGAACATCGACGTCTGTGCAGTAACTGAAACCTGGTTCAAGGCACCTGAGAGCACCCCAGCGCTACCAGGCTATACCTCGTATCATGCTTTTCGGCCCCAAAACCCGGGCCGAACCACAAAGGGAGGGGGAGTGTCCATATTCATCAAGGACACCCACACCTCCAGGTTAGTAGCAACAAATAAAGCATCGGAAACCACACAGGTGCAACTAACCATAGGCAAAACTGCTATACAACTGGTAGCATGTTACAGACCACCCTCCCAATCTCAGGAACCCCACTCAGCCTTCCTGAAGACATTGGAGGATATGAATGTATCACAAAATACCATCATACTGGGAGACTTCAACTACCCTAACATAGATTGGTTACATTATTCTAGCCCTAACACCCTAGCCCAAAGGTTCCTGGAATTCATAAATTCAAATGCACTGGAACAACTAGTCACATCTCCCACTAGGGGAGATAATATACTAGACCTGATCATCACAAACATGGGGACAAAATGCTCCACACTGGAGGTATACCCCTCACTAGTGAGATCTGACCACAAACTAATCACCCTGGATATACATATCCCACCTCCACCCCCAGCACAAAAGACCACAGTGAAAAACTTCTCAAAATCAGACTTCACTCTTCTTAAGACTGAGATGGTATCCTTTAAGCCCACTGGGCCAGTGGATACAGCATCCCACAATGCTGAATCCTTCACAAATGCCTTCTATGGACATCTCCAAGACTGCATGGATCATGCAATCCCAAATAAATCCAAGTCCCTCTCCACCAAAGGCAAGCGTCCTGTCTGGTGGACCTCAGCCATAAACAAATTGTATAACAAAAGAAGGAAGCTACTGCACGACAGAGCAAAAGCCCATAAAGGGAAGTCATCTCTGATCAACACTAGCAGAAAACTACGTTCTCTCATAAAAACATCCAAGGCCAACTTTGAGAGAAAAATCGTTAAGGACACTAAAGATAACCACAAAGCCTTCTTCAGCTATGTTAGAAACCCTCAGATATGCTCAGAGTTAGTTCACAACAACAAAAAATACACTGAACCCACAGATATTGCCAACATTCTTGCTGACAGGTTCAGTGCAAATTTCTCCCCTCCCTCACCCCCAAAAGAAGAAATACTTATTCCAGCTGAATGTAATCTCCCTGTCATCTCAGATGTCCAGGTGAGAGCCGCCCTCAGCAAAGCTAAAAACACAGCATCAATGGGGCCTGACGGTATCCCGGGTTGCGTGCTACGTGAACTCCAAGAGGAGCTAAACCCACACATAAAAATGCTATTTAACCTTAGCCTTACTACAGGATATGTGCCTGAACACTGGCGTACAGCAACAGTGGTCCCACTCCACAAAGGGGGTACCTCTACAGACTCTGGGAACTACCGCCCCATAAGCTTAACCAGCCTGGTCTGCAAAGCTATGGAAAGAATCATTATGGAACTCATAAACAGAGACATTGGGGACCTACAGACACTTGACCCTACCCAGTTCGGCTTTGTAAAGGGCAGATCCTGCCTTTTGAACCTGGTTGACTTTTTCAAAACAGTCACTAGAGCCACTGATGAGTGCAAAGCAGTCCATACAGCCTACCTGGACTTGGCTAAGGCCTTCGACACAATACCCCACTCAGGCATCATAGATAAGCTCAGCGGCTTAAATGTAAACCCTTATGTCACGAGATAGGTTGCAAACTGGCTAAAGGACAGAACCCATAAAGTTAAAATCGCTGGAGCAATGTCAGACTCAAAGCCAGTCACAAGTGGTGTCCCACAGGGATCTGTCCTGGGACCCCTCTTGTTCGGCATTTATTTCTCAGATGTTAAAGCAAACATGGGAGGGTTGTGGCTGACAAAGTTCGCAGATGACTGCAAACTAGGTGCCATAGTCGATACACCAGCGGACACATACATCCTACAAAAAGGCCTCACAGAAACTGACAACTGGTGCCAGAGTCATGGCTTTAAACTAAATGCCAAAAAATGTATAGTCATCCCCTTTGGGAAAAACGAAGTACCCACAGATTATCACATAGACAGCAACCCACTGAGTATGGAAAAAGTAAACAGAGACCTAGGGACCCAAGTTGACAGCGACCTCTCATTTGACACCCATGTTGTCAAAGTGGTTAGAAAAGCATTCTACCTTGCACACCTTATCATGAAGGGATTCACATCCAGATCCAAGGATGTCATTATACCCCTATACTCCTCCCTCATCAGACCCATGATTGAGTACAATGCCCCATTTGGTATTTACCTCACCCGGCATTTGCAACAGCTGGAGAGACCACAGAAGTACCTCACCAAGAGGATCAAGGGTCTCCAACATATGTCTTATTCTGCCAGACTAAAGAAACTCCAGCTCTATTCAGTAGCATACCGCCTGCTGAGAGGTGATCTCTGCCTGACGTACAAGGCCATGTCCAATTAGGAACTGATGGACATGCTCCACCTCAAAAAATCCAAATCCATCAGAACTACGAGAGCTAAAGACTTAAACCTCAGCACAAGTATGAATAGGACATGCTGGAGGGATAGATTCATAACCCAGAGGCTTCCCATGCTCTGGAACAAGATCCCAGTTCATGTTAGGCAGAGCCCCTCACTGACTCTCTTCAAGAGAAATCTTGATGAGTGGATGGGAGATCGTAAGTTTACCCCAGGGGTCACATCTGTGTCACTACTAGACAGGGGCACAGTAAACTAATTCTATTATATAAGGGGACCTTCACTGTGTCACTACTAGACAGAGGCACAATATTCTAAATCTATTCTGTGCATTTTGTACCATTTTATGGGGTGGCAAAAGCCACATCACTATGGCTAGGCTTACAAATGCCCCAGGGCAGATAGCCTAGTACTAAACTATGAAACTATGAAACTATAAGATATGTATCCCAGAGTCTACCCTGTCTCTGGAACAGGCTCCCCATACATGTGAAGCAGAGTTTCTCCCTAACCCAATACAAGTATAACTTGGACAAGTGGATGGGGAATGGAAAATTCATCACTGGTTTAGCACCTATTTCTCTGGCATACAAAGGCAACCAACCTGTAAATGGCTCATCACCCAGGACCCTGCTTGTAAATGTTCCATCTCCTAAGCTCTTGCTTACACTTAAGGGTACAAGAACTTGTCAGGTATTTGGGATGTATGGCTAGGCTTAAAAAGGCCATAGTGGTTGTTAGACTAGCAAGCACCTATGAGCCTATGAACCATCAAACATTCCCTCTTATCTTTAAATATATATATATATATATATATATATATATATATATATATATATATATATTTTTTTTTTTTTTTTATTTCAGAACAGGTATTCTTATTATTGTTTACAAAAAAATTATGCTTGAGTACTCACTGGCAACTGTTTAGTGATATCATAAGGCATCATATACTAAATGATTACATTTTTAAATGTTTTCCACAAGAAATAATGCCTAAGTGGTGTACTTATGTTTGCTCACACTGAATCTCCAGAAGTGGTACATTTAATAAGTGTAATATCATTATTTCTTATGAGTTCATACCTTGCATTGATGGAAACATATATATTTTTTTTGTTTACTCAGTTTTCACTATTACATATTTGAAATGCATTATTGCTCTCTGTTACGGTGGTACACATCAGATTATTCCATCCTGTCATACACAATAAGTGGTGTCCTCATAGTCATCATCTACAGTGCTGTGTAAGTGACAACAGTGTTAGTTTACATGGCAGGATATTTACATAATCTTTCTTCTTTTCTAAGAAGTGTTTCTCTAAGTAGTATGTAGAACTTGTTTTATGTTCTCAGCAAATAAATTTTGGTAACAAACTAATTTGCCCAGGGACATCTTAAGATGGGGGTCTAGGTAGAAGTAGTAATAGGAATTAAAAGGTAGGGGAAGGAAACTAGTTGGGGGAGGAAAGGGTTAAATGGGAAATAGGAGGACTGGGAGGAAATGAGGTAAGTGTGGGGAGGGACGTAATGGGTTTTATGAGAGTGTAACTGGGTAAGGAATTACATTTTGGAGTGAACTTGCTAGTGTGAGTTTACGTCCAAGATGACCTGTAGGTACTGCTGGTGTATCAGTTGCAATGTCATAAAATAAAATTAAAACTGTGTCCCGGATTACACATGACATGCTGTGCCGTGGCACTTCATTTCACTCCATGTTTGATATCATTAACATGTTGTAGATTACATTATTTTAGCATCCTATTAGTCTTGCCTACATAAAATCCGGTACATTTTATACATTGTGCCAGCATGTCATGTGTAATCTGGGACATAGTTTTAATTTTATTGCATTACAATTGATAAAAGAAGATCGCAGAGGTGGTAATATAGTGCATTATACTTAACACATTGAAACAAAATGGATTTCCAATTTACACGCCAATCATTTTCCTGGACTGAATGGTGTTCTACAATGAAACCGATCCTCAGAAGGCGTAGACGAAAAACTCAGATCTAATTGATTAATTGTGCCTCTAGTAGTTTTAATGAATGGGAAGGAGGTATGGATTGTCTAAAGGATTTTTATGGTTTACAGTGAGTATATAATGTGTTTTTAAAAAATACATGAGTAGAATCTGAGGAAGGGTGAAAGCCTGAAAGCGCTTATTCTTTTTACCACTGTTTTAATAAAGATTTATGCCAGTTCCTTGGGTGGTCCAAGGGGGTTTATTACTTTACATTGCGTACTGCCTGTTGACTCATTACCTTGGACCTTTGGCATTTCCGAGTTTGTTCATCTTCTCTTTGACTTGTTTTCTCTCACTGCAAGGAACACACACATGGCTAGTGCGGACATTGATTCCATAGAACTTGGATATACACTTGCTTCACCGGTAATGAAATCCCTTAAACATAGGACGAGGAAGGTCCTACATAAGGAGTTTAACCCAATTATTGCAGTGGATTTAACCAAAGAGAGCTCACTAGGTGGAGAGTTGGAAATGGAAAGTGAGTCCTTTAATAAACTTTTTCATGAACAAGAAAATGATTTATACAAATTAAAACGCTTACAATGACAGGGATACATTTAGAAGCTAGTCCCCATTTTCAAGTTATACCCCATGGACTACAAGTCTTGCGTATGCTCACATATGGAGAAGTCTTTCCTGAATTACTGGCACAATAGCAAAAAATTTACTTGGAGACTAGCTTTAGATATATGAAGCTGTTAATCCAGTTTTTTGAACCGATGGAGAAAGAAATTGTAACAGCCATTGAAAAGAAACAAATGGAAATAGAACAAAAGTACTCTAATGAAAGTCTGTTTGAGAAACTTGATAATTTATTTTATACTCTGTCACTATATGATACTAAGTTACAATAACAGAAGGAGAGAAAATTAAAGAGACACTTCCAAGATTTCAAAAAAGGTGACCATTTTGTATGGCCAAAACATAAGAATAATAACACTAGTAATAGTCAAGGAAGCAACGGAGTTGCTGATAATGCTATGGACACACCCACGTCTCTCCTTATAGATAAACAGAAGTCTTCCTCCATGCCTCCCTTAAAATCAGTGGCTAATAATGAAAGAAACAATGAAATGCTTGTTATAAATGAGGGCTCATATGATGCCATCAGCTTAGGAGCCAGACCCAAAAACAAAACAGGATCTTCAGTTTTTCATAGCCTACCAGCTCCTATGAAAATGAGGTCAGCCTATCAAAAATGTTCCTCCAGCAGGGAGAGAAAACACAGAAAGATGTCCAAATGATGAACAATGAAGAAGAAAATCAGCTAGTGTATAACCAGTCTTGTACTAATTTGAGTGAAGCTCAACATCAAGTGCTAAATAAAGGCCTTAGTTTTGTACCAGCCAGACAACTGTTACATGAAGTTGTTTTTCATCTGAAAATGTTTTGTCGTAATTTAACTCATGTTTACTTCTAGTGATCAGACTTGCTCAGGACTGAAGAAGCCCAGTTTGTATGTACCACTGGCCTATCCAGTAACTGATACTTTCTATAAAGTGTGCAAAGATCAGATTAATGTGCTCTTATCCATGAATATATGCCATGACTATTATAATTTGACTAAAGATGAATGGTCTGCATTGAATGAGCTCATGAATAATCAAGACCTTGTAATAAGAACAGCCAACAAAGGAAGTGCTATAGTAGTGATGGATAGAGCATTCTGTATAGAAAGTTTGTCCATCATGCTACAAGAAGAACAGACCTACACATGTATTAATAAAGCATGAGCACTTCATATACCAAATGTAGTCAAACATTGGATGATTTGCTGTCCTCTCAGATCATCAGTAAAGAGATCTATGATTTTGTATTTATTGAGAGATAGACCTAAGATACCTATGTTAAAGGGACTACCTAAGATATATAAACATCAGACACTCCCCCATTTAGGCCAATAGTAACAGGTAAAGGCTGGGCTATGGAGTATATTTCTTTATGGGTTGAACAAAAATTAAGATCAGCTATACAGCAAGCACCAGCAGTATTGAAGAACACAGCACATTTTTTGGATCTACTGCATAAATTTATGGAGAAACACGTTAATGTACAACAGCAGTTGATAGCAGTGCCTTTAGATGTGAATAGCTTATTCACAGTTATACCTAATATACATGGTATTAATGCTATTAAGAATTTCCTCAACGAATGTGGATGGGATTTAGCTGTGGTTCTACAAATCAGTTTATTTTTACAACTAATGCTTGAAAATAATGTGTTTGTTTTTCATGACCATTACTACTGGCAATGATGGGGAGTTGCCATGGGCACAGCATGTGCCAATACATATGAGAACTTAGTACTGACATACTGGGAAGCAGAAGTAATTTTGAGTGATAAAAATCCATGGAAAGATAAATTATGATTTTATAAAAGGTTTGTAGATGACGTCTTTCTTTTGTGGAATCGAACTTTGAACCAACTACATCTATTTATTGAATATTTAGGACATAGTACAGATTTTCTAAAATGTTCTATGAACTAGTCCGATTATGAGATAGATTTCTTGGATGTCAGATTAAGACTCGATGATATGAAACAAATACAAACCAGACTGTATAAAAAGCCTTGCTGGAGAAATAATTTAATAGTACGAGATAGTATGCATCCAAAGCATATCTTTGAAAACCTTGTTAAGGGACAAACTTTATGAACATCAAGGTTATGCGTGGATGATCTAATATGTAAGCAGGAAATGGATAATCTAATGCATAGGTTTAAAATGCTGGGCTATTAAGAGTCAGACCTACAGTTGATGGAATAAGTGAAACAACAGAGACATACTAGGGGGAACCATGGTATGGCCCACAAGCTGGAACACATAAAAGTAATTCTGATTTAAATAAAGATCATAAAAATAGAATGACTCTGCAATACAACAGTGATATTGATAAAAGTTGTGACATCATCAAACAAGATTGGAATATTTTATTGACTGATGATAAGCTCAGGACGTTTACTGATAAACCTTTGTTTAGTTTTAAGAATAATCTTAACTTAAAGAGGCTATTATGCAGGGAAGTATGACTGATACCAGCATTAAATCCATTCAGTAGTAGGCAAGGCACCTTTTGTTGTAAGAACTGTAAAGCTTGCAAGTAAGACAGTGTTTTTGTACATCCCATCACTGCACGAATATACAAATCAACTCTATTTGCTGACTCCCATACTCAACATCTAATTTACTTGGCACAATGTATGAAATGTACCTGATTTTTGTAGGCAAGACTAATAGGAAGCTAAAAGAACGCATCCTACACCATGTTAATGTTATCAAACATGGAGCGAAACGAAGTGCCACAGCACAGCATGTCATGTGTAATCTGGGACATAGTTTTAATTTTATAGCATTACAATTGATAAAAGAAGATTGCAGAGGTGGTAATATAGTGGATTATACTGAATAAATTGAAAGAAAATAGATTGACGATTTATGCGCCAATCATTTTCCTAGATTGAATGGTGTTCTACCAATGAAACGGATCCTCAGAAGGTGTAGACTAAAAACTTGGATCTGATTGGTGAATTTTGCCTATAGTAGCTTTAATGAATGGAATGCAGGTGTGGATTGTCTAAAGGAATTTTATTGCTTACAATGAGTATATAATGTGTTTTTAAAAAATACATGAGTAGAATCTGAGGAAGGGCAAAAGACTGAAAGCACTTATTCTTTTTACCACTGTTTTAATAAAGATTTATGCCAGTTCCTGCGGTGGTCCAAGGAGAAGTGATGGTTAAGGCTGAATTGTAATTTTATTTATATGCTTTATTTTACAATTCTTGACCAGGAGAGTCTGACTGAGTTGCCTATTTTCAGCAGAGGCCCGGGGAGAAAATCTCCATACAAACAGTGATTTTACTAAAACAGTATATAGTAAAATAGCACAAAGATTAGTGCTACTTATTTACAGTATATAGTAAAATAGCACAAAGATTAGTGCTACTTATTTACAGTATATAGTAAAATAGCACAAAGATTAGTGCTACTTATTTACAGTTTTGCTAACACTGAATGTCACTGTTTTGACTTTATAATATGCCACTGCAACAGTGGGCTCTATTGTTAAATCTGATGTTCATGGAAAATGAAAGGTGGTGAGGGATGTTTGCTTTTCAAATGTTCCAAGATTTGCCTTGCACTTCAAAGTAGTCTGAGTAGCTGGTCTGCTGGAAGACTAGAAGGCAAGGGCAGTTTGAAAATGGTGCACTCATGAATTGCTGAAACTGGAATATTGTTGCTTCCATGCATTTCCCAGTTGTTAAATAACTGCAAATCATGATGTGAACCACTGGAAAATTGGATGTAGAGGGCTGTTGCACTTTAACTGGGTGGTAGTCTTATTTCATCTGTCATTCTCAGAAGAATCTGCTTTGCTTAGCATAGTGAAAGTGAAGGGGTTTCAACATTCTGCAATGCTTTGCTGCTGTGGTTTTGGAAGTACTTGTCCTGGAGCGTAGCGATCAATAAGAAAGCATCCACTGGGTAGTTAAGCTGGCATTGCATCTTAATGGAATTTGCTGCATAGCTGCATGTGGCTGTAGTGTAGCTTTGTTAGAGTATACTCAGTGACGATTCCCTTGAAAAGGGGTCCAGGGTGCAGGTGCCCATTCTTGGGGAAGGACATGGCCGTAGGGCAACAGCCATTAACCATGCAGGTGCTTAGCATGATTATCCATTTAATTTAGTTGTTTAGGTAATGGGTTGCTTTAGAATTTTATGATAAGGCTTTGGGAGGTTTATGACGAGGACCCAGCTTGGTTCAGAAAGGAGTGAGTACACCAAATTATGTTTTTCCTCATCCTTTCTAATGTACAGTTAGGCTTGTTTTGGAAGTTTGTGTTTAAAATTTTGGTATGAAAGAGGGGGAACAGAATGGTCATGCTGGTGGGTGGACAAGAGGGGCAGGTGTGTCCCTCTTCTGTTCCCCCTCTAGTGTTGGATGTTCATTTCAATGACTTGGGAAATGAAAGTGAGGGGTTGGACACTGCTGGATAAGTAAAAAGTGAGCAGAGGTAAGGACACTGCTTATTTGGTTGGATGGTTAATAAGTGGAAAAGGAAAGTAAGCAGTGGATGCTGCTTGATAAGTAAATAAGTGAGCAGGGTGACTATGTTGCTTATTTGGTCAGGTTAAGTGGGGTCACTCTGCCCTGGTTAACAGTTATACAGATGTTTATGCTGTGATAAATTAAATTATTAGTTGGTCAATGAAGTTATGTTTATGGAATTTTAATAAAGGTCATCAAATGTGATTTGGTGTGATGTGTGTTTAGTAAAGAGGACCTGGACAAATGAGGTTTAGTAACAAACCAATTTGACCAGTGACATCTTCAGATGGGGGTCTAGGTAGAAGTAGTAATAGGAATTAAAAGGGCAAGAAAAGGAAACTAGTTGGGGGGAGGAAAGAGTTAAAAGGGAAATAGGAGTACTGGGAGGAAATGAGGTAAGTGTTGGGAGGGGCTTAATTGGTTTTATGAGAGTGTAACTGGAAAGGAATCACATTTTGGTGTGAACTTGCAACCCACCCTCCCTCCCTGTTTTTGGACATTGGAGATGGTTTGGTATAAGTTTAGGAGACGAGGAAGAACGGCAGGCTTGCCCTTCTTCTTTTCCTCCTCTGGTGTTGGATGTTCATTTCAATGACCTGGGAAATGAAAGTGAGGGGTTGGACGCTGCTGGATAAGTAAAAGTGAGCAGCGGAAAAGAAACTAGCTGAGGGGGAGGAAAGGATTAAATGGGAAATAGGAGTACTGGGAGGAAATGAGGTAAGTGTTGGGAGGGGCTTAATGGGTTTTATGAGAGTGTAACTGGAAAGGAATCACATTTTGGTGTGAACTTACAACCCACCCTCCCTCCCTGTTTCTGGACATTGGAGATGGTTTGGTATAAGTTTAGGAGGCGAGGAAGAACGGCAGGCTTGCCCTTCTTCTTTTCCTCCTCTGGTGTTGGATGTTCATTTCAATGACCTGGGAAATGAAAGTGAGGGGTTGGACGCTGCTGAATAAGTAAAAGTGAGCAGAGGTAAAGAAACTAGTTGAGGGGGAGGAAAGGATTAAATGTGAAATAGGAGTATTGGGAGTAAATGAGGTAAGTGTGGGAAAGGCTTAATGGGTTTTATAAGAGTGTAACTGGGAAGGAATCACATTTTGGTGTGAACTTTGCAGCCCACCTTCCCTCCCTGTTTCTGGACATTGGAGATTGTTTGGTGCAAGTTTGGGAGGCAAAGAAGAGCGACAGGCTTGTCCCTCTTCTGTTCCCCTTCTGGTGCTGGATGTTCATTTCAGTGACTTGGGAAATGAAAGTGGTTGGATGGTTAATAAATGAAAAAGGAAAGTGAGCAGTGGATGCTTCTTGATAAGTAAATAAGCGAGTGGGGTGAGTATGCTGATTATTTGGTCAGGGTGAGTGGGGTCATGATGCCCTGGTTAACAGTTATACAGATGTTTATGCTGTGTTAAATTAAATTATTAGCTGGTCAATGAAATTATGTTTATGAAATTTTAATAAAGGTTGTCAAATGTCATTTGTTGTGATGTGTGTTTAATGAAGGGGACCAGGACAATTGTCAGCTGTAGCAAAATGGTTAGACCATTAATGGTTTAAATCAGTGCACTCTGAATGTTATGATGCACAGCTTTCTCTCTAGGTATTTCCTTTAATAGTAAGCAATATTATTATTGGTAAGAAATGCATGTCAATGCAAAGTGTGTTTATATTCTACAATCACTTATTTTGCCTCATTTTTTTTCTTTTTTCCTTTTTGTATTATTTTTTTTCTATTTAATAACTCATTGCTTTCAATTTAAACATATACATTTCTATATTAAAAGTCACATTTTATGTACCTGAGATGTATAGCTAGAATCATGTTAGGTCAAGGTTAAATGGTGTCTCACACAACATTTCCCGAAGATAGGGTAGTTGAAAGCACAAGTGATCTTGAGGTGAGGCTGTCATTTGAGCTAGATGATGACTTGCTGCAATGTTATGACCTACCTGATGCAGGTGATCCTACAGAATTGGATCTCACAGTGCTGCAGGACTCTGTGTTAAAGTATAGACCCTCCTCCCTCAATACTGCTATGGGTGATTGTATTCTGCCTTGCCTTTGCTCTCTCATGTCCTACCACATCATTGCACATCTTCTTGCACTGTGTTAATATGTGCTAACATGAGGATGTGGTTCTCTTCATTGCTAAAATTGTCCTTCCTCTGTCTGGATTGGATTCCTGCTGCTGCATTATTAATGTACCTAAAACAACATGTCAAAGTCACACACTGAAACTTTTGATGCAGTCATCATCCCAAAAGCACAACAATAAAATCATGCCTGCTTTCACCACAAATAAATCATATAAGATCTACATATAAAACCAGCTGACACAATAACTATCCCACTCCAGCAAGTTAAAGTTGTTTTGCAGTGATCTGTGCAGCACCGTCAACCTGTTCATACCTGTATTGCAAGCACTTTGCTAACAGAGGTGTATCTTTATCCTAACACTTCCCTGTAATCATACTGTCATTTTTTTAAGGACTGACACACAAAAATTCCCTAGTAAAATGGCATGCACTTTGACACAACAGCACATTTCTGAAAATGCAGTACATCACACTTGAATAAATTTAACATATGTACTTATATACTGTGGAGTATAATACCTAAATGCTACTGAAATGAATTTCTAAAACATCTTTCACACTGGTATTATGGCTAGTTCAATATACATATCCAGTTTTGCTGTTATGACTTTCCATTCATAAATGACACTGGTGTAGTCAGTATTGACATGAATCATTCATGTCTGACTGTCAGATCAATAAAAAAAAACAATTCTCCAAATAAAACTGCAATGCAATATCAATAGTAAGTGCTTCCTAATAATTTCTATTTTTTTTTTTACTATTTTTTCCTTATTTGAGAAAAGTCTTAATTTTTGAAACCATATGACAACTGCTTACCTGTCAACTGTCCAGATTTTTGCAGAATGTCCAGATTTTTGTCTTATGATTTTGGTTTGTTCCTCTTAACATTTGTGGTTGTCTGACAAATTACTGACAAATGAAATTACTAAATAATATTAAATAATGACAGACAGTCAAGTTTTAGACTTCATATCCTTCAGAAAATACATATTAATTAAAAAAACATGTTAGTCTAGCAACTTTCTAGGTTTATCAGAGCAATATTTAAAATCTGTCCATATTTTTGGGCCTTTGTACTACCATTACTTCTGGCTTTGTCCAGATTTCTTGGATTGAGAAACTGAGAGGTATGGTCACCTGTTTCAAATAATCACAACATAATATGGCTATAAGGAACTTATTTGCATAAATTCATGATCATTTATGCATGCTTTATGCAAACTAGGCATTTTTACAATTATCCTATGAATCATAGTAATACATGAGTGTGTAGGGCAACAAATTGGAGTAAACTGGCATTGGGTACTCATGAATGTGTTGGGTGAAGCAGTAGAGTCTGCAGAAGTCCCCAGTAGTCCCAGCAGGGTGTAGCCAGGTATGAACAACCCTAGCAATTCTCTAATGTCCCTATGATTAGAAAATAGAAAATGGATTGAGTTAGACTTTAGTCTGCATAAACATGAAGCACAATCCATGCCTATCCTGCACAGTCTGACTTACCTCACCACCTCAAATCACTGAATACTTAATAAAAGTTTATTATGACATGCACTGGAAGATTTATTTATTTATACAGAAAACAAAAAGAGGGTACTTGATGCAATACTGAAAAAATGAATGCTTAAAGAAATGATTAATGCATGACATTGAGATTTATTGTTAAAACAAAGATAAGCAACAGTAAACCACATAAGCATAAACAGATGTTTGCAACTTCAAAAATAATGATTTCATAACTGAATTTTATTCACCGTGGAAATGAAATGTGAATGTATTTCCTAATAAAAAGCTATGTGATGAAGCATTTTGGTAAAACCAAACTTGCCAGTAAAAGCAGTGCCATGAATAATATGCCTACTTGTTAAATGAGTTTGTCTTAGGTGATGTCATTCCTCAGAAAGTGTGGTTCCAAACTTATGAACCACAGCTATTAACTTACATACTTCATGCTGGTACTGGCTCTTTGTGAGATGGCAGCACCTGTGAAGGTATGAGGCTGAGGTCCAAACTGATCTGTCAAATAAACCAAAATTATGGTCTACCTTCTTAGGGATTTGTACATGGAGAACATCGAGTCCTGTATACATCAGTTCAACTGAAAATAAAACTGATGTCTGGTAGAAATTGGGTGATTACCTGTAACCAATGACAGGAATCACCTGTTCAGGTCTGCGTAGGGCATCTGTTTGAGGCCAGTAATCCTCTTTGTGAGGTATTTCTGAGGCCTTTCCAGTTGTTGTAGATGTCTTGTGAGGTACATACCAAAAGGGGCATTGAACTCTATAATGGGTCTAATGAGTGATGAGTAGAGGGGAACAATGACCTCTTTTTTTCTGGATGGGAACCCTTTTGTGATAAGTTGAGCCACGTAGAAGGATTTCCTGACCACTGTGGCAATGTGATTATCAAAGGAGAGACTACTGTCCACCTGTGTCCCAAGGTTTCTTATCACACTTTCGGCGTTAAGTAAATTACCACTTATGTGGTAGTTCATGGGTACAGAGTTTTTAACAAAGGGGATGACAATACACTTTTTGGCATTGAGCTTCAGGCCATGGCTTTGACACCAGGCATCTGTCTCAGTGAGACCCTTTTGTAGTATGTCCACATTGTTAGGAGTTTCAATTATGGCTTCTAGTTTGCAGTCATCTGCAAACTTTGTTAGCCAAAGACCTTCTCTGTTAGCCTGTACTTCAGAGAAGTAGATACCAAACAGGAGAGGTCCCAGGACTGAACCCTGTGGTACTCCACTTGTCACTGGTTTGAAGTCGGATTTGGAGTCTGCTATTTTCACAGTTTGGGTTCTGTCCATGATCCAGCTGGCAACCCATCTTGTGATATATGGATTTATATCTAGTTTAGTGAGCTTATCTATAATTCCAGAGTGGGGGATGGTGTTGAAAGCCTTGGCGAGATCTAAATAAGCTGTGTGAACCACCTTACCTTCATCTATGGCTTTGGTGACTGCTTCAAAGAAGTCAATCAGGTTTAGGAGATATGATCTGCCTTTTACAAACCCGAACTGGGTAGGGTCTAGAGTTTGGAGATTACCAATGTCTTTGTTTATGAGTTCCGTGATGATACGTTCCATGGCCTTGCAGACCAGGCTCATCAGGCTAATGGGACAGTAGTTCCCAGGGACCGTCATGGCTCCCCCTTTGTGGAGTGGGATAACTGTCACAGTGCGCCATTCAGTGGGCACAAAGCCTGTGGTGAGGCTATGATTGAACATGGTACTTAGGTAGGGTGCCAGTTCATTCTGTAGTTCATGTAGAACACAACCTGGGGTATTGTCAGGTCCCATGGATGCTGTGTTCTTGGCTTTGGAGAGTGTGTTTTTTACCTGTGCAGCTATGACTACAGGAACTTTGCATTCTTCCGGTATAGAAATGGGCCCTCTAGGGGGTGAGAGGGGGGTAAAGTTAGCACTGAACCTATCTGCCATGATGTTGGCAATATCAGTTCATTCTGTATATTTAGTGCCATTGTGCTGTAACTCAGAGCAGATCTGAGTGTTGCCATTGAAATCCTTGACATAGCTATAGAATGCTTTATGGCTGTCTTTAGAGTCAGTGGCAATTTTGTTTTCGTAACTAGCTTTGGAGGATTTTATAAGGGATCTCAGCTTCTTAGTGAGGTTGACCAGGGAGTTCCTCCAGTCATGGAATTTTACTCTTTTTTGCAAAAGTTTTTTTCTTCTGTTGTAGAGTTTGTTTATGGCAGAGGACCACCAGATTGGCTTACTTTTTTTGGAGGATAGCATCTTGGTTCTATTAGAGATAGAATTATCCATGCACTCGTGTAAGTGCTTATAAAGTGCATTTGTGTAGGATTCAGCAGTCGTACCTCTATTGTCCATCTGCATGGTTGTCATAAAGTTTGCCACTTCTGTCTTAAGAAGTGTGAAGTTGGCTTTGGAGAAGTTTTTTTGTGGTGGTTTCCCTAACTGGGGGTGAGATGTGGATGTCTAGGGTGATTAGCTTGTGGTCGATCTGACCAATGAGGAATTGACCTCTGGTGTGGAACACCGGTTGCCCATGTTGGTAATTATCAGGTCTAGGATATTTCTGCCCCTGGTGGGGGTGTGAATAAGTTAGTCCAAGGTGTTGGAATTTATGAATTCCAGAAAACATTGAGCAAAAGAGTTGGTACATGAGTAGTTTTCCCAGTTAATGGTGGGGTAGTTGAAATCACCCTTTATTAGGGTGTTGGGTTGTACCCTAATACTTTCCAGTGTATCAGGAAACGAGGAGTGGGAATCCTGGGGCATGGTGGGGTTCTGTAGCAAGCTACAATTTGGATTGCGGTCTTTCCCAGAGTTAGTTGCACTTGGATAATCTCAGATGCATTATGCTGTGTAACTAGCTTGGAGGTGTGGATATCCTTAATAAATATGGACATGCCTCCACTTTTAGTGCTTCATTCTGGGTTAGGTGGCCGAAAGGTGTGGTATGAATTATTGCCTGGTAACGCAGGGGTACTCTCTGGAGCTTTGAACCAGGTCTCTGTCACTGCACAGATGTCAATGTTCTCCATTTTAAGGAGTGCCTCTAGTGCGTGCATTTTGAGGTTTAGACTTCTAGCATTGAGTAGCATTACCCTCAGATTTTGCTTGTTTGTACCTGTTATAGTGATGAATTTGTCATTTGAACCTTGCCTAAAAAAGGCACTATAGGGGTGGCAAGAGCCTTAGCCAGTATCCGGAATCCCAAGGGCGACGAGTGCAAGCCATCTCTGGCAAAAGCATCGTGGTCTGTCAATCATGTCATCCCAGGCAGACAGATACTGGATCCCCTTAGAATGACACCAGAAGCTTAGCCAATTGTTGAAGTCAATCATTTTGTCCTTGTACTGTGGTATCATTCTGTGTGATGGCAGGATGCTACTCAGGGCTAGGATCATACCTGCCTGGGCTACAAGATCGTAGAGCTCTTCCATGTCTCTTTTCATGTAGTCCAGGGAGGTACGTCTCAGGTCATTCACACCAACAGTGTCATATCTGTACTTGTGGATGAGTGCATGCATTATGTGGCGGATCCTGGCACCTGACAGGCAGCTGACAGTGACTTTCTCCTTGTTTAGCCTGGTGAGTGGAACATCAGTGTGCCTGACTATAGAGTCATCTATGACTAGAGTGTTGGGTATGTTATGCCTTATCGGCTGTTGTTGAGTGGCACACTCAGTTTGTGTGCTATGTGTCATTTGGGTTGTTTTGGGGGGTGGAGTTTGCTTGCGTTTCTGCTTTGGACATCCCTGATCCTTGGGCAGGTTTTTATTGAAAGCCTCCAAAAAATGTAGGTGCGTGCTTTGTGTTTCTATGTGTGTGTTTTGGTGGTGTAGGTTTTGAGGGACTATGTGATGAGTGTAGTGTGGTGCAAGTGCTTACCTTCTCCTCTTGACTGTCTATTCCAGTCTTATAGTTCATAGTTTAGTTTAGTACTAAGCTAACTGCCCTTGCGAACCATTTTAAGACTAGCCAATTATCCCTTGTGAGACTCAAACTCTGCACCTTGTGTTTGTAAGGCAAACACCTTAGCCATTAAGCCACCCTCCCAGCCCTTGGGTGAAGAGAGCTTTGCTTCCAGTTTGGCTATATAAGTACATCTCTCACAGGTTGTAGTGTTGGGTGGTAGGAGGGGATGGTTGTCTGTGTACATCAGGCAATTGCTGCATTGCCCCAAGATGCCCAAATTCATCAGGAAGACAGGAGAAATCACTGGAAGCTGTCCCTTAGACATGCCTGGATAGGTGCTTATTTATTAAGTACTAAAAGCTGCCTTCTGTGGGATGAAGCTATCAGTCAGAAATATTGCATAACTGCAGATAAATTCAAGAAGATATGTATAAGTGCAAAATATGCATGCAAAGATATGCTCAAGAATAAACTTAACTGTAAACAGAACTGCATCTGTTTTAAACTATGGCATGCTTATGTACTGACATGCTTTTGTGTATAGATACAAATGCATATGTATGAGAAAGCAAATATATGTAAGCATATATCCATATATTTTTGTAAAAGATAGATTTAACTCTACATGATGATACTGAGAAATATTTTTTCATGTGTTTGTGTTTGTATGTGTGTGTGTGTGTGTGTGTGTGTGTGTGTGTGTGTGTGTGTGTGTGTGTGTGTGTGTGTGTGTGTGTGTGTGTGTGTGTGTGTGTGTGTGTGTGTTTATATTTATACACAAGAACATATTTGCATTGCCATATACCAAAGTAGCAGAGACAAAAGACAAACTTGTGAAATATAAACTACGCTAGCTACCAGAAAAAGTCGCAAGGTTCTAGAAGAAACTTTTATTATCCACAAATACATTTTTTTTTGTGGATAACAAAAGTTTCTTCAAAAACCTTGCAGCATCTTTTTCTGGCAGCTAATGTAGTTTGTTTTCCACATGCATTGCCACATACTTTCATATACTGTAGGCATTAGCTTAGTAATTAGTCGTAGTATAGTCAGACAATTTTTAGATATAAAAGATTTGGTTTGTGTAGGCCACAAACTATTTGTGAATATGATAGTAGTACACGACATTCATTTCTTTCAAAATATTAAGTATCATGTTCAAGATGGCTGAATTCAATTAGCCAGCAAACCATATTAAGAGTGAAAGCTGACGTTAAAGTAACATGTGAATGACCAGCACAGAGGAAACTGAAAATGCATGGAATCATTAATACTACTTAATCACCTTATATGCATACATTTACTAAACTACAAATGATGAAAACACAAATTGCCAAAAATTATTTCTAGTACATGAATCATATAAAAATAAATATGCTTGGTACCATCCACGTTTAACTGAAAATATGTCAAAACTTCCTTTTATTTGATACATTTTTATGTATGTGTGTGTGTGTGTGTGTGTGTGTGTGTGTGTGTGTGTGTGTGTGTGTGTGTGTGTGTGTGTGTACAGCTTTTATCTCTGTGAGGGGAAGCTAAAAGTCTTTGCTTAGATATTATGTAAACATTCAAGTAGAGCAAGTAAAGTATAGTGGAAAACAGAAAATTCAAAGGAACTATAAAATAAATGGTTGCATAAAGCACCCATACCCCAGACTATCTGTACAGATGCATACAAATGTAACAATTGGAAGGAAACTTTCCAGTCCTTATAATTCAACTTGCCTTAAATAAGAAATACTGATTAGAACAAGTGGAATAGTTACAATGAAAGTACGAAATTCTATGATTTGCTACTTTCTTGCTTAATAATTAAAAACATAAAGGGCGATTCATTGTAAATTTATTTAGAAGCAACCATACATCTTAAGCAAGTACAACAATAAATTAAGGGCCTTTCTGAATAGTTAGTATGATCATGTCAGAAATATTGTAAAACACACATCTGGAATGATTACACAATCACCCTTTATGTCTTCTATATGCAGTTGAAGGAGGAGAGAAATTACAATCGAGATCAAGAGAATGGGAAACTTGTACGACTTACTGAGGGTGCTTGTGAGTATGGAAAAATAAGTTGTCATTTACAATTATAAAAGAAATGTTAAGAAATAAATAAGGTCTGGGAACAATCCAGTTTGTCCAGATATACTTTAAAGTGGTAGAGGAAAGGGAGGGGTCTATAGATTTGGGTGGGGGGTGTTATGGTTGATTTGGAAGGTGGAAAAAGTGTAAGTAGAGTAGTCGCTAAGAAAGGGTTATGTCTGAATGGCTGAATGCTATAGAGGAAGTGAGGTAAGTGTAAGGAGGAGCTAAGTGGATTTTATGTGACAATAGCTGAGCTGCGAAGTCAGATTTAGGTGTGAGCGTGCTGCCTGCCCTCCCTCCCTCTTTTATGGCATCAGGGATTTGGTTATTTCTTATGTGTATGAATCAGTCAAGCGGAGAAGAAGGACAAGATAGTCTCTTCTGTTCTCCCTCTGGTGTTGGGCATTGGATTCTAAGAGGTTGGTTGGGGATAGAAGTGAGCGGCAGTATGCTGTTTTGATAACTGAGAGTAAGTGAGCAGTTGAGGCAATGCTGCTTATTTTGGGGAAGGGTGAGTGGGATATATTGACCTGGTGAACTGTTATGTAGATGTTCATGCTGTGATTAATAAATCTAAGAATGTTGTTCAGTAAAGTTCTCATTAAAACATTTAATAAATTTCATCAAATGCCATTTTAGTGTGGTATGATTTATTGAAGGGGATTGGGACAAATTACATTTTTTATGTTTCTTATTTATTTCATAAACATGAATGCAAAAATAATTCATACACAAGAATAATAGATGTGCAGTGCCATCTACACACAACTTCTGCACAACCCATATCAGGCAGAAATATCAAGTGTATTACCATTTCTTACATTACACCAACATATGTCATTAAAATCAGTAAACTGCAAATGTGAGACTCATCACACTTCGTAGCAATGTACTGCTTGTTCACATTTTTAAGAATCATTTCCCATAATTTTCCTTTAGTTGAATAAAGTTTTAATAAAAACAAAACAAAACAAAAAATAAATGTTAAGAATGATTGCAATGATGTATTATATTATGAGGGAATTTACTGTGTCTATTTCTTTATCTTCCCTCTCTTTTTTTTCTTATTTTAATTTTGCATTCCTTTGTCTTACTTTCTTTCTTTCTTTTTTTCACATTTATATTCTCTTTTCCTCAGGTCTGGAATC
The DNA here is from genome assembly GCF_019279795.1 of Protopterus annectens. Lineage (NCBI taxonomy): Eukaryota > Metazoa > Chordata > Ceratodontiformes > Protopteridae > Protopterus > Protopterus annectens. Next base: position 1,681,895,097 of record NC_056731.1, on the reverse strand, counting down.
CTTAGGAGAAACCCAACCATGTTTATCCCAAGACATGAAGCATTCGCTCTCTGCTTCTCAACACATGGTCAGGGTGGTAGCACAGGTCTATATTATAACAGTGAACACTTAAAATAGCGAATGCTGTACAACTGACCCTTAAAAATCCAAATGGCAAAATGCCGAACACACAGAACAGTGATTTTTTAAAAAAAAAAAAAAAAAAACACATAAAATAAACTGGGGGGCTTTACCCCCCCCCTACACACACACACCCTTCTTAAATATACCAACTCCAAGATCGCACCACAGTGGAGGAAATGGCAAAGTCCCAGAAATTACCAAGTGATTTTTTTTTTTCCCTGGGGAAAAAAAAATTGCTGTTCCATGTGTTTGGGATTTTGCGGTTTCAATTTAAAATGGTTGATCAAACAGTGTTCGCTGTTTTAAGCATTCACAGATATAATAGGGCACCGGTAGCACTGGTCATGTAAGCATCCTGATATGTTACAGCCTGACAAACATTACAGACTGTCAGCTTTTGAACATGGTTGAGAAGGTAGTTAAGCAGGTAGTAAAGACATACCTTCAGCCAGTCCAGGATACTCTTCAGTGGTTTGAAGACACATTGTCATGGTAAGTGCCAACTACTGCATCACCACAATTTTCCTCCCAACTCAACATCAGAGCTCCCCACTGCAATACCATCAGATAGTGGAAACATTTGAGGTCATGTGGACTAAGGGTACCTCCTGATCTTAACTCCTCTTCATCCTCGTCCTGTCTATAGCACTACTTTCTCCCACCTCCTCCAGCACACTCATCTTGATGTGTTCCTTCTGTGTTTCCTTTTTTATGTCTCCTCTTTTTCAATCATTCCTGTCCTTCCCTTTCCATTCTTTAAAGAAAACAACAGGGTGTCCACATAAGGATACCCCTAAGTAATCCATATAAAAGCTTCCTTATATTTATTAAAAATAATAATAAAATCTGCGTTGTCTGCTGCTTGCCTTAACTACTTTAAGTGCATACAAAACCATATGAACACCAATGTTTTCAAATAGTACTTCAGATATAGTTGACAATTAACTTCTGATACTTTACTTTTTTTCACAGGTTGTCGTGTTTACTAAAATGCCTTCACATTACAACAGTAATTGCAAATAACCTACAATCAGTGCATTTGCATACAGATTTAGCAGTGCTCTTTATGGACAACTGTTACACAAGTATGACCTTCAGGAATAAACACCACCCATTGTCCTTTGTGCAATAAATGAGAAAAAAAAAATGATAAAGGTTCACAGCTGTAGGAAAATAAATGGGTCTATTTGATGTGCTGATGAACTTAACATCAGCTGTTCTTTTGGTATAAACTCACCAAATAATTTTCAATATTGATTAGTTATGTCCTCCTTAACTATTAATAGTTTTTGCTAGCCTCTTTGTTATAAGGTCTGGATGTATTGTAGGTGCTGCTGTGCCAGAAATTATTCTCGTTTCCTAAACAATCTTGCCATTTTACTAATCTAATTATCTATGAAACACATACATCAATCAGAGTGGATGTACTAAGATCAAAATGTGATTACACATTCTAAGACCAGCTTGTGAATACACACTCAGTAATATTACCCTAAACTTCCTACAATACTTCTAAACCTTGCAAATACCACAGACAAAATATGTAGATGTATCCCTTAATCTGGATGAAAAGAACATTGCTATCCAACTCTAGTAATGATAAACTGGTTATATGTAACATTCAGTGAAACGCTCATGCTCAGCTCCCTTAACTTTAAATTAATTCATAGCTGATACTGTCCTCACTTGCAGTCAAGCACTGCACAAACAACCTACTCACTTAGATTACATGCAGTCAAGCACTGCGCAAACAACCTACTCTCTTAGATCACATGCAGTCAAGCACTGCACAAACAACCTACTCACTTAGATCACATGCAGTCAAGCACTGCACAAACAACCTACTCACTTAGATCACATGTCCAACTGTTCAGTATGATACACATCCTTACATTTCTTATTCCATAAATGTAATATTAAGGCAAATCATAACAAAAGTAATGTCATGTACTGAAACAAACTGGAGAAAAATCCAATTCCAGTTACATAATGTAGAAAAAAATGGCTTATTTGCCAAGTCCTCGTTTAAAGTTGAGCAAGTGTACAAATCTTAGCGATGGAAGTCATCAAGGGAAATTAAGAAATGTGTCCACCTGCTGTTCCTTGATGTCTATTGTCTTGTCCATAGTCTCTCACTTCACCTGGTTTACAGATGTGTTCCTTTGCTCTACTTTGAAGGATCTAGCTGTGGAAGGTAGAAGGATTTCTCAACTTCTTCTACTGGCAGATGAGCATTTCTTCGAAGCACTCATCTGCCAATAAAAGAAGTTTGAAACAAGGACTGAGTATCACAGCATTTTTATGCCGATTTTTGTTTAAGAATTTCTTCTACCTTTCTCAGCTAGATCATTTCTAACAGATCAAATGAACACATCCACAAAACAAGCAAAGTGGGAGACTGTGAACAACACAATAGACCTCCAGGAAAAGCAGGTAGATACATTTCTTAGTGATATAATGTAGCAAAAATATCTATAAAAATGTGTATGAAATAAAATAAAACATCTACATTACTAAAACATATGTTTC
>NC_056731.1:1681884945-1681889945 GCF_019279795.1 Protopterus annectens | reverse complement strand
TCCAGCTGTTGCAAGTGCCGGGTGAGGTACATACCAAATGGGGCATTGTACTCAATCATGGGTCTGATGAGGGAGGAATATAGGGGTACAATGACATCCTTGGATCTGGATGTGAATCCCTTCATAATGAGGTGTGCAAGGTAGAATGTTTTTCTAACCACTTTGGCAACGTGGGTGTCAAATGAGAGGTCGCTGTCTACTTGGGTCCCTAGGTCTCTGATTACATTTTCCGTACTCAGTGGGTTGCTGTCTATGTGATAATTTGTGGGTACTTTGTTTTTCCAAAAGGGATGACTATACATTTTTTGGCATTTAGTTTAAGGCTGTGACTACGGCACCAGTTGTCCGTTTCAGTGAGGCCTTTTTGTAGGATGTGTGTGTCTGCTGGTGTATTGACTATGGCGCCTAGTTTGCAGTCATCTGCAAACTTTGTCAGCCACAGCCCTCCCATGTTTGCTTTAACATCTGAGAAATAAATGCCGAACAAGAGGGGTCCCAGGACAGATCCATGTGGGACACCACTTGTGACTGGCTTTGAGTCTGACATTGCTCCAGTGATTTTAACTTTATAGGTTCTGTCCTTTAGTCAGTTTGCAACCCATCTAGTGACATAAGGGTTTACTTTTAAGCTGTTTAGCTTATCTATGATGCCTGAGTGGGGTATTGTGTCGAAGGCCTTAGCCAAGTCCAGGTATGCTGTATGGACTGCTTTGCCCTCATCAATGGCTCTAGTGACTGTTTTGAAAAAGTCAACCAGGTTTAAAAGGCAGGATCTGCCCTTTACAAAGCTGAACTGGGTGGGGTCAAGTGTCTGTAGGTCCCCTATATCTCTGTTTATGAGTTCCATAATGATTCTTTCCATAGCTTTACAGACCAGGCTAGTTAAGCTTATGGGGCGGTAGTTTCCAGGGTCTGTAGAGGCACCCCTCTTGTGGAGTGGGACCACTGTTGCTGTATGCCACTGTTCAGGTACATATCCCAAAGTAAGGCTAAGGTTAAATAGCATTTTTATGTGTGGGTTTAGCTCCTCTTGGAGTTCACGTAACACGCACCCCGGGATACCGTCAGGTCCCATTGATTCTGTGTTTTTTGCTTTGTTTAGGGCAGTTCTCACTTGGACATCCGAGATGACAGGGGGATTACATTCAGCTGGGATAAGTATTTCTTCTTTTGGGGGTGAAGGAGGTGAGAAATTTGCACTGAACCTGTCAGCCAGAATGTTAGCAATATCTGTGGGTTCAGTGTATTTTTTGTTGTTGTGAACCAACTCTGAGCATATCTTAGGTTTTCTGCCCAGGTTTCTAACATAGCTGAAGAAGGCTTTGTGGTTAACTTTAGTGTCCTTAGCGATTTTTCTCTCAAAGTTTGCCTTGGATGTTTTTATGAGAGAACGTAGTTTTCTGCTAATGTTGATCAGAGATATCTTCCCTTCATGGGATTGCACTCTGACATGCAGTAGCTTCTTTCTTTTGTTATACAATTTGTTTATGGCTGAGGTCCACCAGACAGGATGCTTACATTTGGTGGAGAGGAACTTGGATTTGTTTGGGATTGCATGATCCATGCATTCTTGGAGATGTCCATAGAAAGCATTTGTGAAGGATTCGGCATTGTGGGATGTGGTATCCACTGGCACAGTGGGCTTAAAGGATACCATCTCAGTCTTAAGAAGAGTGAAGTCTGCTTTTGAAAAGTTTTTAACTGTGGTCTTTTGCGCTGGGGGTGGAGGTGGGATATGTATATCCAGGGTGATTAGTTTGTGGTCAGATCTCACTAGTGAGGGGTATACTTCCGGTGTGGAGCATTTTGTCCCCATGTTTGTAATGATCAGGTCAAGTATATTATCTCCCCTAGTGGGAGAGGTGACTAGTTGTTCCAGTGCATTTGAACTCATGAATTCCAGGAACCTTTGGGCTAGGGTATTAGGGCTAGAATAATGTACCCAATCTATGTTTGGGTAGTTGAAGTCTGCCAATATGATGGTATTGTGGTATACATTCATATCCTCCAATGTCTTCAGGAAGGCTGAATGGGGTTCTTGAGATTGGGAGGGTGGTCTGTAACATGCTACCAGTTGTATAGCAGTTTTGCCTATGGTTAGTTGCACCTGTATGGTCTCTGATGCTTCATGTGTTGCTACTAACCTGGAGGTGTGGGTGTCCTTTATGAATATGGACATTCCCCCTCCCTTTGTGGTTCGGCCCGGGTTTTGGGGCCAAAAAGCATGATACGAGGTATAGCCTGGTAGTGCTGGGGTGCTCTCAGGAGCCTTGAACCAGGTTTCAGTTACTGCACAGACGTCGATGTTCTCCTTGATGAGGAGTGCATCAAGTGCCTGCATCTTGAGATTTAGACTTCTGGCGTTGAGCAGCATTACCCTTAGTTTTTTTCCATTTTTGTTTTCTAAGGAGGTGGGTTTGTCTTTTGAGCCTTGCCTAAAAAAGGCACTATGGGGGTGGCAAGAGCCTTAGCCAATATCCGGAAGCCCAGTGGTGACAGATGTAAGCCATCCCTTGTGAAGCAGCGTGGCTTGTCCAACATATCATCCCAGGCAGACAGACATTGGATCCCCTTAGAATGACACCAGTACTTGAGGCAATTGTTAAAGCTGACCATCTTGTCTTTGTATTGTGGTATCATTCTTGGTGAGGGCAAGATGCTGCTCAGTGTCAGGGTCATACCAGCCTGGGCTACATAATCGGAGAGTTCCTCTATGTCTCTTTTCATGTAGTCCAGGGAGGTACGTCTCAGGTCATTCACACCAGCATGGACAATGACGGAGTCATATTTGTACTTGCTTTGGAGTGACCTGAGTGCGTGTGTTATGTGGCGGATCCTAGTTCCCGATAGACAGCTCACAGTCACCTTTTCCTTGTTCAGCCTGGTCAGTGGGACATCAGTGTGTCTGACTATGGAGTCACCTATTACTAGTGATCAGGCAAGGTGTTTGGCCTTAAGGGCTGCGATTGGTCGACACACTGATTTATTGAAGTATGTGTTGCATGTGTTTTGTTTTGAGGTGGTGGATTTTTGGATGTCTGGTTTGGGAGCCTCTGTTGTTTTGGTAAGTTTTTTATTAGAGCCTCCAAGTATGTCTTTGTGTTTTTATGTGTTTGGTTTGCAGTTTTGGTAGGTCTATGTGGGACTGGGATTGTTGTGTGTGTGGTTGCCATCTCCTCCTGTCTGGTCATGCCAGCCCTGAGTTGATAGAGTTCAGCCTCCAGTTTGGCTATATAGTTGCATCTCTCACATGTATTTGTGTTTGTTGGGAGGAGGAGATGGCTGTCTGTGTACATGAGACAATTGTAGCATTGTCTCAAGATGCCCAGATTGACCAGCTGAACTGGAGACGATGCCAGTAATCTACCACTTGACATGCTAGAACAGTATAAGGGAGTGGTATACCTTTAAGGGAAGTGGATATTCACAGGGGTGGTAAGTAGATGTAGTGCTTTACTTAGTACGAGAGTGCTTACTTAGTAGAGAAGTATTGAGAACAAGTGCTAGGCTTATAATACAGTGAGTAGTCTGGTTATACTAAGAGTAGGGCTTCCTTAAGGGAAAATTTGAAGAGCAGACTTGGCGGAGCCAGAAAAAGTTTAACCTTGTTTAACCAGCGCTGCGCTATGCACGCAACCACACAAAGCCGTGCAAATGCGGATTTTAAACAGTGAACTACAAAAGAGCTAGAAATGGTCCCAAACAACCAATTACTACAGCTTCTTGTGCTGAGGTCACTTCCCCCAAGGACAGGTAAGCTGCTTAAGGCTTCCCATTCCCACCGGTGAGCAAAGAAACTTCCTTCTATCCAAGTAAGGTAATGGACAACACAGGAACTACACCACAGCCCAGAATACAGCAATGCCTGTAAACTGGTCTAAACTAGTCAAGGAAGGTGGGAAAACAAGGATTATTTTTTTGTTTTTTTGTTTTTTTGGTAGAAACACACAGAAAATGCAGAAACAGTGATAAATTAGTTACACAGGCTACTACACTTTGGTGGGCAGCCTCCACAGTTAAATTAAACAAACAAACAAGCAAACTTTCGATCAAATTCGACTAAATGTAACTTTAAGTGCAGATTTTAAAATAATGCAGCAATCAGTTAAAAACAGTTCAGGCTAGTTCAAGGTAAGCTACAGAAGCTATTTCAAGTGAAAAAAAGCAAAGATACTTAAATCCAGAAGGTAGTCACTTTTCTGAGTTCCCTGCTGCTAGGACCACTCTGTAAACCCACGTGGAGCTTGTCTGAGCAGTATAGCCAGAAAAAATGCCCAGAGGCGGATTTTAAACAGTGAACTACAAAAGAGCTAGAAATGGTCCCAAACAACCAATTACTACAGCTTCTTGTGCTGAGGTCACTTCCCCCAAGGACAGGTAGGCTGCTCAAGGCTCCCCACTCCCACTGGTGAGCAAAGAAATTTCCTTCTATCCAAGTAAGGTAATGGACAACACAGGAACTACACCACAGCCCAGAATACAGCAATGCCTGTAAACTGGTCTAAACTAGTCGAGGAAGGCGGGAAACAAGGATTATTTTTTGTTTTTTTGGTAGAAACACACAGAAAATGCAGAAACAGTGATAAATTAGTTACACAGGCTAGCACACTTTAGTGGGCAGCCTCCACAGTTAAATTAAACAAACAAACAAGCAAACTTTCGATCAAATTTGACTAAATGTAACTTTAAGTGCAGATTTTAAAATAATGCAGCAATCAGTTAAAAAACAGTTCAGGCTACTTCAAGGTAAGCTACAGAAGCTATTTCAAGTGAAAAAAAAGCAAAGATACTTAAATCCAGAAGGTAGTCACTTTTCTGAGTTCCCTGCTGCTAGGACCACTCTGTAAACCCACGTGGAGCTTGTCTGAGCAGTATAGCCAGAAAAAACGCCCAGAGGTGGATTTTAAACAGTGAACTACAAAAGAGCTAGAAATGGTCCCAAACAACCAATTACTACAGCTTCTTGTGCTGAGGTCACTTCCCAAGGACAGGTAGGCTGC
>NC_056731.1:1681837445-1681879945 GCF_019279795.1 Protopterus annectens | reverse complement strand
ATACATATATGTAGTACTTGTAAATATTCCAGTTAAGTAAGTAAGCTTGTTGCAACTTATCCAGTATCACAAAAGCAATTACTGTGAGTTTATTCTCACAGATGTTTCTTGAGTTTAGCCTTAAAGACATCCAATGTTGTTTGAAAAAGTATTTATTTTGGTAGGTGATTTCATTTTACTGGCCACTGTTTAGTTTGGGTCCTTCCCCTATGTTAGTGTCAGAATATGGTCTGATAAAAGTAATGACATCATCCTGACTTCCTCTCAGTGAGTAATTAGGTTCTTTTATTTATAAGGTTGATTTTAGTGGAGGCATTGACCCAACATGATAATTCTGAACAAATGAGTGTTGAGTAGCATAGTTGGTCAGCTTGTAAGTAGTGACCAATGATATATCTTTAAAAGATCATAGTTTGGGGTATGCTTGCCGACTAGAAGTACAAAATAATTTTGTTTTGACATTACATTTTAGGACCTATGGTAAAGTACATTCAGAAGCTTAATTATAAGTATTTCTTTACAGGACCCTTACTTTAAGTGACCTATACTATGTGTCTTATCATTTTATGCAAACTCAACAATCACATGGTGTGACAATGTGAGGTGTTACCATTTGTGCCAGGAAGAGTGGGGTGGTGGATGTGTAACATGTGCCAGCATGGTTGGCTAAAGTTTTGTGGATGGTTTTGTGTCAATTCATTGTCATACCAACTTGTACAGATGTTTTTGTTAAAAATGTATCAACGGTGTTAATATAACTGATTAAATGTATATGTTTAAACAAAGAATTCTGGAAAGGACAAGTAGATGTTTTTGAAATTGTTCTATAATTTTCAAATATTGCAACAGATCTTAGCAAAACTCTGAGTGTGTATTGTACCAGAGTCAGGTGATCAAATGTGATGTCACTCTATAACCAGCTCTGAGAGGATAGAACTCTCACAGCAATTTGTTTTGTGTTGTTTTCTTTGGAACCTGCTATAAACATCTATGACAGTTATCACAGACAGTTCAGTTAGCTGAGTTAATTGAGTTCAGTTCAGTTACAAGTTAAAAGCTCATCACCCTGCCTTGTGGAAGTAAGCATCTCAGCATCTGATCTTGCCTTCCTGTATTAATTAAGTTAGCAAGGGAACAGTTATTCTTTGGATAGTCTGGAAATACAGTGAGATTAGTTAAATAGTGTTTTTCTGCATGTGTTTGAACCTGTCCAACTGTGTTATTTTTGTATCTCCTGTGATTGAAACTCTGGCCTTTATTGTACTTAGATATTTAGTATTCTCGTGTTTTCTATTTTATTATTTACTATTAAATATCTTTATACCTTTCATTGTGGCTGGACTTTACTTTTAACATCTTGAGAGTACTTGTGCTTATTTTAGTGATGCCTTGGCTACACAGAAAAGCCTTGCTGCTTTGGTTACCATTTATATTAGCATTGACTTTACTCAAGCATAACTGGATACTCTTGTAAGAGCCTGAGAGTGGTTGACTGGTGGCAGCAGGATTACCTTATGGTCTGGTCAGAATGGGTACAGCTAGTAAATCTGTACCAGCTTATCCCAGGAGTGTGTGTGTATATGCGTGTGTGTGTGTGTGTGTGTGTGTGTGTGTGTGTGTGTGTGTGTGTGTGTGTGTGTGTGTGTGTGTGTGTGTGTGTGTGAAAATGAGATAAACCAAACATTTTTCTATTCAACAGTAAACCATATTTGCAAACCTCTGGGGTGGCCATGGGTACTCCCATGGCCAATACTTATGCAAATCTGGGTCTAAACCAGTGGAAGAACAAGTATATTTATAATTAAAGAAGGTTTAGGATCCAAACTTATTGTTCTACAAAAGATTTGTACACGATTGTTTTCTTTTACGGAAAGGTAAAAAAGAAGAGCTGCATAATTTTGTTACCAACTTAGAAGATACCACTGATTCTTAATTTAGAATTAGTTGAAGGATAGTTGCATACAAGTATACATAAAAATCAGTACATGCAAATAGGCACATGCATAAACATAGTATCCATGCCCCCCAAACCTTCAAAGGCATTGTTAAGAGCCAACTCTGTAGGGTGAATCGATTAAATACTAACATTGAAACATATACTAATCAAGTGAATAATATGATGGCATAGTTTATAGAAAGGGGGTATGATAAGGAAAATATTGTTAAAATTGGAATTGAAGTCTCGGAGAGAAGGTTAGATAATATGGTACTGTTTTATGGTGAAACAAATTTATCCAAAATGTAGACGTGTGTGTGCACATGTGTGCGTGTGTGTGTGTACGCACGTGTGTGCACGTGCATGTGTGTATGTGTGTGTGTGTGTGTGTGTGTGTGTGTGTGTGTGTGTGTGTATGTGCATGTGTGTGTGTATGTGCGTGTGTGTGTGTGTGTGTGTGTGTGTGTGTGTGTGTGTGTGTGTGTGTGTGTGTGTGTGTGGGTGCGCACATGTGTGTGGGTGCACATGTGTGTGTGTGCATGTGTGCATGTGTGTGTGTGTGTTTGTGTGTGTATGTGTGTGTGTGTGTATGCATGTGTGTGTGTGCGTGTGTATTTGTGTGTGTCCATGTGTGAGCATTTCAAAGTATGTGTTTAAGCATATGTGTACGTCTGTTTGTCTGGATCTGCATGTTTGAGTTCCTATTATCTCATACATTTACAAAACTTAACAAAATACATTAGAGCCAAAATGATTTGATGATAATGAATTCAAAATGTCATTGTACAGAACAACAGAGACATTCAATACACAAGTAAAATATTAACATAATATAGCAGATTTTTCAAAATGCTGAATCTGTCTTAGAAATCTGTAATGTTCATTGACATATTCATATATCAATATTCATATGTTATGCTAAAGAAATGTAACAACTAAGATAAACTCCTTTGAACAAGCTCATAATAATGTAATATATGTGTATAAGTTTTATGCTGTGCAGAGCAGTTCAAAGCTGATTAACTCAAACAATAATGACTGTATCTATCTAGATGCCTACATGATTTTCCTTCATTTGGTCAACAAAAGTTAATGTCTGAAAGACAAACCACAATACCTAAAAAACTGAAATGTCAAAGCACTACTAAACATGCACTGAGAAACAAGCTTGGTATGTGCAAACAAATAAAATAAAATAATGTAAAGTAAAATAAATGAATATTTTTTTTGCAGGAGGGCAAGTCCCCTTGCTCCCCCATACTGCCTGTTAATTATAAATAATAACTCCAAGATTTCATAAAATCTGAGAAAATGAATATTCCCCAACCCCACACACTTTGTGATCCCACAGACCAGTCAACCACCTGATTAGTCCACCAAACCGATGTCAGCCAAACACACTTTCCACCAAACAGAACCCATATAAATAGATAGCTAGACGATTGATAGATAGATAGATAGATAGATAGATAGATAGATAGATAGATAGATAGATGTAGATAACTGTATAGGGCACTTCATTGAATGACAAGTGCCCCAACACCCAGTATAGTGAAAATAAAAATAAAAAAGAGTTTTAAAAACTTTTTCCAAATCAGTTTGAATCCCTGGTCTTTTAGTAGAAGAGGCAGGATGGAAAAAATGTTTGGCATGCAATTTCTGTGATTTAATTTATGAAGGAGTCAATGAAATTGTTATTAATGATGTAAAAATATATGTCAACAAGGTTTACACATGCAAATCAAAGTTTGTTGTTTATCTGATTGTATGTCAGTCTTGCAGTGCATTCTATGCTGGCTGTACTATTAGGGAGCTGTTCAAAAGAATGTATGAACATAAAAGAGCTGTGGAAACTGGCAATGAAGCTAATGCTTTAGGTAAACATTACAAAATGGGGGGTTGTAAAATCAATTTTTGGTTTTGGGAAATATTGCTGACTATGAGATCAAGTTGAATGCTGAGGAGGAGTTGGGATGGTTGGAATATACATGGCTGGTTAGGTTAAATGCCTGCTATCCCCCTGGGCTAAACAACAGAGGAGATTTTGTAGCCTATTTGAGAAAGAAAGTGTTAAGACATTAATTTGGAATGTCATGCGATGATATATTTTAGTACTTAATGAATGAAGTGAGAGGTTTTAATTCAGTCTGAAGAAGTCTTGTGCATGAAAAGACGAAAGCACTTATTGGATTTTTACTGAATTTCTGCATTAAAGCACAGTTTGGTTTATCACCGAGTTTATTATTTTTATTTTTATCAGTTATTTGGTTTATTACGTTTTAAAGTGCCCCAGTATAGTGACACCATTTGATCAACACAGACAGGTGATTGACAGCTGTGGATGATCAACCCTCCCCAAGTAGAGGATTGATTCCTTTCCTCAGGGATTGTATGATCTCAGAGTTAGTACATATGACTAGCTGGGGGTGTAGAGTAGTGCAGCTCCCCAAATGGAGGGTGCAGTGGGGCTTGCCCCCTGCAAAAACACTTGTCATTGGTTTAGTCCACTCTGGGGTAATCCCTGGAGCATGGGTAGATTATGTCGATTTGGGTGATTTTGATGTTATGATGTCACTCTGACAGACACACACACACACACACACACACACACACACACACACACACACACACACACACACACACACACACACACACACACACACACACACACACACACACACACACAAACACACACACACACACACACACACAGACACACACACATACACATAAAGATTCTGGTTCATTTCATCAAATGCTGATTTGATCTAACAAAAGGAACAGTGATTCATTTGATAGAAAACCTATTTGATCTATACCACAAAACATTGAAACTTATTTCACTGAAAATGCCTCATACAAAAAATATATCTCCAAAAGCATGCACCTCCCATGGGGGCTTTGCCCCTCCTCCCCAAATTTAAATATACTAACTCCACAGACACACAACGCAAAGAAGAGTTAATACTCCTGAAACACTAAATCACTGCTGGCACACATACACAATTTTCTAGACATAGAGGTACAACTAAACAGGAGGCATTAGCAAGGAACTAATAGTGATTAACAATAATTTGCATTATATTTATTATCCTCTGTAACAAAACATGTTCTCTAAGTTACCATAGTCTTTGATTAAAAGTGATTCAATCATTTTTGGTTCAGATCAAATGAACCACTGTTTTTCTTTTTAGATCAAATGAACTTTTGATGAAATGAACCATAACTATATCTCTCTATATCTCTGCCTGCATGTGTGTATATATATATATATATATATATATATATATATATATATATATATATATATATATATATATATTTATATATATATATATATATATATATTAAGAAACAAACAAAATACCCAAAATAAGGGCACTAGCAGGTAACAAATGGATACACGGCCACTGCACAACGAATGTTGGAAACTCCAGCACTCTTCAAGGCAAAACAATCCAAAGGCAGGACACCAGAATAATCCACAGCCACACAAATTTATTGCATATATATAAAAATAGAGAGAGAGAGAGATACGTATATAGAGAGAAAAATATATAGGAATTTCTCTATCCCTCCATCTATCTATCGATATAGAAAAATGTGACCCAAATGAGCTATCTGTGGATTCCAGTTATACACAAGCCTGAGACAATCAGAAATACCTGTTAAATATGGCAATACATGTGTCAGAATATGCATGACTCATACAAAAGTCAAGTTTTTCAGAAAGCTGTTTTACCAAACGTAACACCGAGGGATTTTGTAAGTCAACAACAAGAAGGATACAAGGCTACATCTGTTGTGAAATCCTGGAAAGCCTTTGCTCTTTTACTTCGTTTTTGATAGCCTTACTGACAAAACAGCATACACTTAAAATATCAAATCAAAATAATATAGTATTACCCTGTCCTGCATTGTTGATCAAGGGACCAAATGGACCTCCCACACAGCAAACAACACTTCTACAACACAGGAATGCCAGGTCGCCAAAACAAGAAAGCAGATTTCCCAGTGATAAATCCAAGTAAAATATTGTATCAGCAATGCAATTGTAGGTTCACATAGTGTGTGTGTGTGTGTGTGTGTGTGTGTGTGTGTGTGTGTGTGTGTGTGTGTGTGTGTGTGTGTGTGTGTGTGTGTGTGTGTGTGTGTGTGTGTGTGTGTGTGTGTGTGTGTGTGTGTATGTGCGCGTGCATATGTGTTTGTGTGAACGCGTCTAACAACTTCTTCATTTTGACTCTTAAAACCGCAAAATTCTGTTCAATAAGAACAGTAGCTGTCCTGCATTCATAAATTATTAAACTATTAATTATTTAAGAGTAGACTGAACTGAATCATTCAAAGGAGTAATTAGCATTCAGAAATAATGAGTAATGCCACCATTTTCCTGCCAGCCACTGTTTATCCGTGCAGTCTAGGGGAACTGAATTATTTCTAATGTATTTCTCTGGATATTTCTGCCGCGTTGAGTGCAACACTTTCTGTTATTACACCCAACAGTTTAATTTTTCACAAGACAGCTCCTCAGCCTTGATTTATTCTGTCAAACCTCTGCTTAGATCTTTAAACTTTTTTTTTACATAGTTTCTACACTGTCAAGAATGGAAGCTTGTTTGAAACTCTTAAAAATGATCTGATTCTGGCAGCTTTTGTAGATATTGCTCAGTCTTTTGTAGACTCATGTATGCGATTTGATGGATATACAAAATAGTTATAAGAATTATATTATTTTGCCTGGAGGTATACATGGATGTTCTATATAAGTTATCACCAATGGGAATAAATTAAGTTTTGTTCCTTTTGAAGATTTTAGTTCACACAAAGCTTCAAAGTTTAATGCAAGCATTTTAAGTTGAAACATACCAGTTCAGTGAGATGAATAACACTTTTTGCATAGTGGGTATGGTTTGAAATGAAATCCCTCAAGGGCAGTTCAAAACTGTCAGTAAATGATGTCAAATTAACTAACTGTAGCTCTACATCATAAAAAATAAAGCAGTGGAGTGTATTGTACAGCACCGCTGATGTACTCTGCCCAAACATTTGGACCTCTGTTTTGTTTTTTGTCAACAACCTACTGGTGCAGTAATACAACTGTTAATCAAAGCTGCAGACATAGAAGTCCATAACAGCATTTCATTTCCTGATCTTTTATTCATAAGATAAAACAAGCGAGACATTTCCAAACACGATCTTAAAAAGTGCAGTATACTGAAAAAAAACAATCTAAGAAGTTTCATTAATGCAGCTCTTTTTCAAAAATGACAATTATAAGAAAGAAAAAATAGGAAACGTGGCACGCAGCACTATTTTGTACTTATTTATAAACAATATTATGCATGAAAACATTCCTGTATTAAAAGAAGATGGCTTCCTTAAAATATATAAATGTTGTCAAGTTTTATAACCACATTTAAGTCAGATATTCTAAAAAACAAAGAAATCCTTGGTTAGCGCTCCTGTTGTACCCTCATTGGCTGATAAAATTACTTCCGGTCTTACTGCTTCTGTGTTAGTTCCTATACACATAAGAAATTGTCAATCATTATTTTATTTCTAATATAAATTGTTTACCTTTTTGGGGAATTTCAAGTCAAAAGACACAATTAAAAGCATTATATGTGTGTGTGTGTGTGTGTGTGTGTGTGTGTGTGTGTGTGTGTGTGTGTGTGTGTGTGTGTGTGTGTGTGTGTGTGTATGTATATATATATATATATATATATATATATATATATATATATATATTTTTTTTTTTTTTTTTCTGTAGCAGAGATACTGCTGCGGACTTTTTTGTACAGTGTAAGCAAGGACTCCATATAACCAGCTGCTGAAAACAGCTTGAATGGAATGCTAAAAAGAAGCCTTGAGGACTAGGGTCAAGAGGCTGTTGGGAGTAGCAGGCTAAAACCCTAATTACAACTCAGGTAATCTGAGTTTGATTACTGGATTGGGTGCTTAATGGTGCGGGTGAGGAAGATGGGTATGTCCATCCTCTGGGTTGAAGAGAAAGACAGGGAGAGGGACAGAGTGAGGTTTAACCTCACACTTGGCAGAGTGTAGTGAATTGCTGCTGTAATGAGCTTAAATGGGTGATAGCACTTTTGGATAGGCTGTACTGGTGAATACAAAGAATGCAATGTTCAAGTTTTGTACTCGACAAAGTGTGCATGTTTGCCTAAAGAAACGTTTTAATAGCAAATGACAACATGTTGCATAAGTAGTAGCCCAGACACCGCTGAATTATGGAAAGTGCTTTATTACTGGAATTTCTGAAGAACTGTCTAACAGGCCATATCTGTTGAAACTCCATAATGAAACCATATACTGAACTTACTATGGTGCTGTCATGAACATCAAATGCTGAGAAGTTCTTTTGATATTGCATACTAAAGTTAATAAGGTGTCTTTATGGACAGAGTAAATTGAGAGATCCTGATGTCAAAGGCATCTTATTGCCTGTGTTACAAGAGAAGTATCCCAAGCCAGTGTGAACTTTTTCAATCTAAGAGATGTTGATAAAAGTAAATTCAATGCTAGTAACTTCACAGGGTGCTCTGACATAAACTTCCACAAGCTTCTGGAAGCATACATACTATGATTCAGCATAGTTTGTATTGTATCAGTGGAAGAAGTTATTGCTTTAAGTAACTGCAACTGGAATCACTCTTACGTTCGGGAATTTATCCTGTTCTAAAAAACCTGTAAATATTGCCACGCGACAAATGCCTCATACTTAACAGCTGTTGTTACATTTCTGTTTATGTAGTTATAAGCTGCTCCAAATAGGTTTCTGTCTTTCTACCTCCAAAGCATAGCTGGCCTTAGACATAGGCCAACTAGGCGGCCACCTAGGGCGCCGCTCTAGCAGGGGCGCTTTTCCAGTATTTATTTGGGGTAGGTAGACTTGGGTGGGGGCACTGGGTGATGTGTTGGGGGTGCCGTAGAGCCCTTTTGCCTAGGGCACCAGTTGATCTAAGGCCGCTCCTGCTCCAAAGGTTGGTCATTTGTTATTCCTCTGTCTTTTTTTTAGCATCTCTTTGAGGGAAACAGTCAAAATTTTAGAATCCCTTGTTCTTACTATTCTTGTGGCAGGATTTCTATGAAATTAAAAGAAACTTGTTGCATTCTCAATACAATGATACAAGTGGTGTGTTGTGACTCTGCTGTCCAATGTTGCTGAAACAAGGCTTTATTTGAAAGAAGGTGAAAGAAATTGCAAGGGACTTTGTTTTTATTTTTGCCACTACTGGTGAATTTTGTGAAGGCTAGCAAACTAATTTGTGCTTTTCTCTGTGAATGGTTCAAAGGTGCATATTTTACAAAGGTGCTGGCATGGCTGAATATTTATAAACTGCTTTTCTTATCTATGGTATTTTGCACCAAAAAATACAAGGTAGTACTAGAAGTTAAATGAATATGT
Source organism: Protopterus annectens (assembly GCF_019279795.1). Lineage (NCBI taxonomy): Eukaryota > Metazoa > Chordata > Ceratodontiformes > Protopteridae > Protopterus > Protopterus annectens. The sequence goes on along the minus strand of NC_056731.1, from coordinate 1,681,870,586 downwards.
TGTTGGAAACTATATGTGCACACCTGGGTATTACTTTTTATCAAGCTCTGAAACTCTTGAATGTGCTGCTTTTAAAAGGTGAGGCTTGTGGCACTGAAACATGTATTTATGGCAAGAAATTAGAAAACCTAATAAATTTAAAAATGCCTTGTGCCTTGGAGCTTGCCACTTGTGGGATAGTAGCTCTGTAAAATTTGTTCGAGGTTACAATATGCTTGTTCAAAACAAAAGATGTAATAAATAAAACACTGAATGTGATGAAAATAAAGCCCTTATCATTTACGGTAAAGACATTCTAGTTTTGATTAATTAGAACAGTACAGGTTTCCAAAAGAAAATGGTGTTGATCTGTTAAGCTTGGCTACAAACAATGCTGTGGTGTAACAGAATGGGAGTGCCTTTCCATGAAAATATTCCAAACATAGAGGAGTAAATAACATTTTACAGTCATGTGCTAAGCACGTACAAAGAGAAGTTAAAACTTTGAAATTGATTATGCTATCTCTAAATGATCTGTGGGAACTATGCTAAGTAAAGTTAAGATTGTAAGAGTGGTTGCTTCTAGCACTAAAATTTTTAAGTTTGGGAGAATGTATAATTTTGAAGATAAAATGTGTTTCAAAAACTAGAGAAGGTCAGCAAAGAACAAGGGTGTATTGAGAAAGCCATGTAAGACTTTTCAGAAAATATGGTTGTGCAGCAAGTGTGCTACAAGGAAAGAGAATTGCTTTGTCTGAGATATTCCAGTCATGAAGATGTTAAGAGAGCTGGAAAAGGCAAGACTTTGGTTCAGGGGTTACAAACTCGCAGTGTGCCAAACACCTATTATATCATATCAATCAGGATTTCAAAAGTATCTGACAATGTTAATAAAAGGGAGCCAAGGAAGTATAAAAGGTTGCAGAAGTCATTGCAACTAAAAACAGAGAATTGCAGAAGTTGCAATTGTATAGTGATTTTGCAAAATATTGAGACCTGATGCTAACACTAGAGGAAATGGTTTATAAAAGTTGTGATCTCACAGAATATCACAGAGATGACTTGGCTGTTGATAGTTGTACATGGTTTTCAAGAATAACATCAAAAATAAGTGGCTGACTTTGAGTAATGGAAAGCTGTAAAACAGTACAGGAAATTCCTTTGTTTTTGCCAAAAAGCTCTCTTGCCTGTGTGAACAAGTCGGAGCACTAAAATAAAACATTAAGGGTGGTATTCATGATCATTTTGTGAGCTGTCCATGAGTGAATGCAAGCAGGCCTTGATTAATACAGGCTACTTATGCTAATACACACTGGCAGTAAATAAGCCTGACCAAATCAAGTTATAATGAGATATAAATGAAAAATGATGTAAAATGGTAATTGCTAATGAAGCATTCTCTTTTTGTGATTCACAGTGACATTTGCCTACTTTTCTGCAAGATATGTTATACAAATGGGAGTATCATCTGTAGGTATGTTATATAAACAGTAGTATCGCCTGCAGATATGTTATATAAACAGGATACTTGTCTGCAGCCATGTTACAGAAGTCTCGCCTGTAGATATGTTATATAAACATAAGTCACCTGCAGATATGTTATATAAACAGGAGTCTCACCTGCAGATATGTTATATAAACAGGAGTCTTGCCTGCTGCTATGTTACAGAAGTCTCGCCTGTAGATATGTTATATAAACATGTCACCTGCAGATATGTTATATAAACATAAGTTGCCTGCAGATATGTTATATAAACAGGAGACTCACCTGCAGACATGTGATATAAACAGGAGCCTTGCCTACAGATATGTTATATAAACATAACTCTCGCCTGCAGATATGTGATATAAACGGGAGTCTCGCCTGCAGATATGTTATATAAACAGGAGCCTCGCCTATGGTATCTAATTTGTAACCCATGAAGTTGCTGTCACTTGCTGCTAGTCTTGTTATTTCCTGTTGTGAGCTGCTTGACTTGGCTGAGCAAAAACTGCTTGTGCCCAGATGTGTTCAATGGCCCAGAAGGTAGAGATATAAGCAGTGAATAACCCATTATAATTTTGCTAATCAGGAGATACTGGATAGATTAGGCATAGACAGGGATATTATAAGGGTCTGGTGAATATATATGACCCCTCACAGGAGTACTGGAGAAGTGCATGGACTTCCTGTTAATGTAGATACTCAGGTATGTATAGCCCTCGCTGTACATTCCATGGGGACCTTCCAGAGACATACTGGAGACACACTGGGTATTTCAAAGGCTTCCACTTTGAGGATTTTGCAGCAGTTCTTGAATGTACTCTCTGCACATGTGGATCACTACATTTATTTCCTAGTGACAGTTCAGGACTGAGCCAAGACTATGTGTTACTCTTATGGGGTGACACATTTTTTCACCCATGTAGTAATTACGACCCCTTCTGGTCCATGGTGTTAGCAGTACCACAACAGAAAGGGCTACCATTCCATAAATTGCCAAGTAGCATGTGACATAGTGGTGCATCATCAGTATCTCTGCCCAGCATCCTGGCAGTGCACATATTCCCATATCTGGCAAACTACCTCATTCTTCCACCTCTTCCTAAATAATAGGGTGTCCAATGATCAGTTTGTTGGTAAGTGGAAAATATTTTTTTCTTTTTTGTAGTTTGGTTGGTATTCATGATAAAAAATATTTTTGAAAAATTTTACTTGCTTATTTATGTATTTATTTATTTTACATTTGTTGACCTGGATAGTCCAACTGGATATATGTCCATTTTCAGCAGAGGCCTGGGAAGAAAAGCTCCAAACACTACTTACAGAAAAAATAATACAGGAAAAAATCATAATATCAATACATGTTGCAAACAGTTTACAGGCTGCTCAGTCAAGCAAGTTATACATTCGATCATTATTAAACCTTTATACGTATCTACATTAACAATTATGTCACAGCTTGTATGTAGTATAAAGTATTGTTTGGTACACAATTATAGAAAGGAGCTAGTCAGGATTAGAACAAGGACATAACCAGTGTGTCTTAAAATGTTGTCTGAGACTTTTCTTGAATTGAGTTAGTGATGATATTAGAGTAAGGTCGGCAGGAAGGGAGTTCCAAGTTTTGCTGACAGAGTTGGCAAACAGGGAGTCCCCAGCTAAGTTATTGGTTTTGAATGTTTGAACCAGCAGTCTGTTAGATGAGCAAAGTGGCCTGAGGTTACTGTAGGGGCTAATGATGTTTTTAAGTGCTGGCATATTTTCAGGTTGGTTGAGTACTTTATATGCTACTATAAGCTGGTTGTATTGAAGTAGGCTAGGTAATTCAAGCTACCCTAAAAGATTTAGCTTATGACAGTTGTTTGTCCTAAATGCCGTGCCTGTGGCAAATCTAGCAAAGTGGTTATAACAGCGAGAGAGCTTGCTAAGGTCATATTGGTTCATATTGGTGAATAAAGGGGAGGCATAGAGAAGGGTAGAGAGTAGATGGGAACGGGCAATAGCAGTTCTAGCAAGTGGATTAAGAAAAGGATTAATTTTATAAAGGGAGCCAAGTTTTTTATTAATGGTTTTGATAGTTTGGTTGACATGCGTATCATATTGAAGGTTATTATCTACTATAACACCTAAGAGTTTAGGTTGGGCTTCTTTGGAGATAATGGCGCCATTGTTAGATTTAATGGTAAAGAACAGTGATGAGGACCTATGAGTGGGGGAAAAAGTAGCACATTTGTTTTGTTAGGGTTTAAGATCAGATCATGATTAGAGAGACAATTTTCAACAGGGTTAAACGTATTACTGGACAATGTCATTAGTTTTGTCTGGGATGTGGCTGAGCAGATTAAAGTGGTGTCATCTGCATATTGAGTGCAGGTTGCATCTGGGATGACAGAGTGGAGGTCATTAATAAAGACAGAGAAAAGAAGTGGTCCTAGTATAGAGCCCTGGGGAACTCCTAGGGTGATGGGGAGAAGGGAGGATAGTTTGCCCTGCCATAGGATGGCCTGTTGTCTACCACAGAGGTAGGACTGAAACCACTGGAGAGCATGGTTATCTAAGGAGAATGCCTTTAAAGTATGGATGAGTTTTTGGTGATTAACCATATCAAAGGCCTTGGAAAGATCAAGAAAGAGGGCTGAGGTTAGTTTGTTATTATTTCGGTTATGGTTTATGACATCAGAGAAGGGGAGGAGGGCTGAGGCAGTACTATGGAATGGCTTAAAGTAATGCTGAGAGCTTGCCAACAGATTGTTCTGGATAAGATAGATGCACTTCTCCATAATTTTAGCCAGTAGTGACAGAATAGATATGGGACTGAAGTTTGACAGTTCAATGGAGCTACCTCCTTTATGGAGTGGTATAACATGGGATATTTTCCACATGGAGGGGATGGTAGCTTCAGATATGGTTCTATGGATTAAGATGAAGATGGGGTATGCTATGGCATCTGCTGCTTTTTGTAGATACTCTGCAGGGAGGAGACCAGCAGATAGGGTGGCTGGCTTTAATTTCTTAATTAGGGCATGGATAAGTGATACAGGTACTGGTTGAAAGCTAAAGGAGAGTTGGGTAATGGGTATAGCGGGAGTTGAGTTGCAACTAGGAGTTAGCTGACTAGCTAGGGACTGGATAATCTCTGTGAAGAAACTATTAAATGTGTTGGCAATATCCTTTGGGGTTTTATGGTTAGAAGATGAAGGGGTTGTAATGGTGGTTTGACCTGGGTGAAGAAGTTTGTTTATTCCTGCCCGGAATTTTTGAGATTTGTTTTGATGTTTCTGTTGAAGATGGCAGTACATTTTTTTTCATCTAATGTAACAGATTTCTTTGTGTCATTTCTTAATTGCAGATATCTTAGTTGATATAGTGAGGTTTTTGTGGCATGCCAAGTGGCCCATGTCTTGCTTCAAAGTAAGATTTTTAATTTGGTATCTTTTGAAAGCCACTGTGCAATTTTTGCTTTGGTTCTAATAGAGTGCACAGGAGCATGAGAGTCCAGGATGACAAGGAAATTGTTATTAAAGTATGCTACAGCTTCATCCAATGGTAATTGTGTTAGGATGGACCAATTACATAATTTGAGTTCATTTTGGAAATTGGTGACGTTAAAGTTCCTATTATTTCTTATAGTTTTGTAGATGGGCTGGTGGGAGTTATCAGCCTTGTACTTAATTATGTGGGCAAGAAAGTAGTCACTAAGGTCTTCAGGGAGGACCCCTGACTTGTACATATGGGAATGGTTATTGATAAGTATCCAGTCTAGGATAATTTCTTTGTTATTGGGTTTGCCAATCCCGGTGGGGGAGGATATGATCTGTGTAAATCCATTTAGGTTTATGTGGGTTATAGGCGATTCTGAAGAACAGGTGTTTCAGTCAATGCTGAAGTCCCCGAAAACAATGGTTTCTTTGAGATAGGTACTGGATAACCAATGTAGGATGTCTTCTAGTGTGTTTATGTTATTACCTGGGGGAATGTAGCCACAGATTATGTTTATAGATTTGTTTTTGTTAATGCATTATTAACCTGGGGTGGTTGTAAGGAGTCCTTAGTAACATTCAGTGTAGTTTTATAAAGTATAGCTACCCCACCAACTCTCCTAGTATGACGGTCTAATCTGAGTATGTTGTACCCCGGTGGTAATACCTCATTATCTGTAGTTGCCGGTTTTAGCCAACTTTCTGTTAGACATAATATATCAGGGGAGTGAACAGCCACAAGAGCCCCCTTTCTTTCTTTTTTCTTTCAGGTGATGCTGATTGACTGAAGCCATGGCTCATGACACCTGTGAGAAATCCATGTGGAGCTGCAGAAGACACCTATAATACAGCCCTTTCCCACACTCATGTTGTCATTGATAGGGCCTTGGCCTCCAGAAAAGTAATTTTAGGTGCCTGAATGAGTCCTGTGCTGCTCATCAGTATGACCCAGCTACTGCATGTAGAATATTCTACTATAAGTGATGATGACTATCCAGCAGCAGTAGTAAGGGACCCCATGTGGCAGACTCACATACAGCATATGGTTGTGCAGGCTAAGAGGCAGCATCTGGTCCAGGACTATGGACCATGACATTCAGGTTAGTTTTTCCTTTGTTGTAAAACAACACTAACTGTATAATTGATGAAAGCAGTGATAACTGCAGTCTTTGCAGAGTGGTGCATGATATACCGTCACTGTTCATCTGACATTCCTTCTTGTTTTAAAATATTTTTTTTTATTTCAGAACAATTACTCATATAATTGATTATAAAAGCCATGCCTGAGTACTTACTGACTCTTAGTCAATGATTTCACAATGCATCATGTAAGTCACAATCATATTTTAACTGTTTATCACAATAAATTCTAAAGAGGTAGTTTTCCTCAGTATGCACATAGTGAATGTCTTCAGGTGTCTCAGTTAGTAAAAAGTTAGTAAAAAGTGTTAATTCTTTTATTCTGTAATTTTTTGTAGTGATGAAGGTGGAGTGGCAGCAGTGTTTGTTTACATGGCAGGATACTCATTTAATCTATAATTTTCTTATTTGTGTTTCCTTGAAAACTTGTATATTGCTACCTTGAAGCTGTATGTAACTAGCAACTGTAACATTGTCAGTGAATGCAGTGTTAATGGTCTTAATCAATTTCATCTTATGACATGCATCTTTCTAGTTTTAAGCTGTAGTGTTGCAGAAATGAAATGCATACAGCTGAAAAGTGTCCTAAGCCCCTCCTTTTTTAAATAATGTATTCTCCTTTGAGTTAAACATTCTCTTGTGAATGTGAATGTCAAATTTTAAGTAACAGAAAATGCCACACTTGATCCACAGTAAGCCAAAACCAACTGTGTCATGCACATCTCTTAAAGGTAGGCTAGGTTACAGTGCAAGTGATTTAAAATGGGGTTGCAATGAGAGTAGGATGGTGAGTTGGTGCATTCTCTTGACCTACATGATGCAGGTGATCCTCCAAATCTGAACTGACAGTGCTATGGGACAATGATCGGGACCTTGAATGGGAGGTTTTGCTAGGTTTAGATGAACACCAGTGTTGCCTGACTGAAATCAGTTGTTGCCCCCCACAACTAATTACAGCTCTTTCATGAGAAGCACTTGTAGTCTCATGTGATCTACCCCCACATTTTATTTTATTTATTAATCTATTTATTTTATTTGCTTTTGTTAATCAGGAAAGTCCATTAGGCTAGTGTGAGCCCATTTTCAGTGGAGGCCCGGGGAAGAAAAGCTCCAAAACAATATACATGATAATAGAATTTGTTTGGAAAGTTATTTATAGCATATAACAATTTACAGGAGTATCAACATGAGAATCAGAAGTAACATTGAACAATTCTATGTCTGTAAGCTATGAAAGTAAACTTTGATACATAACAAGGTATTCAGTATATACAGAGTTTAACAGAAGGCAAATAATTTACACATACACAAGTTTTGTTGTACATAATAGGCAATGTGATTAACTATAGAATATTCATAAGCTAGGAGGGGATAACTACATAAAGTTTTCTTATACCATGTGAAGCAAGATGAGGTACACTGTGCTTTTCAAGGATGACACTTAATTAGGAAGAGTGATGAAGACTATGGGTATCACATGTAAGGACAGTACCCCATCCTATTCCCCTTCTAAGACTGACACCTGCTTGAGCCTTGCAAGCCCTAACTAGTGTACAAACAGAGGCAGCCACAGATGCTTGATTTACCACCACAGTATGCATCAGTGTGATCATGGCATTATGCCTACTCTGTGCCATTTCAAGTAGTGCTGGAAATCTTCAAGTATGCCCATGAGGACTCTGACCATTTCCAGCTGACTCTCAGTGGCAGTGCTCTGAGCTCTAACCATGTCACAGCACATTTGCTGCTGGGCAGCCAATGCTTTACATTTTCCTGGGGCTGCTATAACAAATCCCTGCATTGGGAACCCCCTATTTAAAGGTGGCACTGTTGACATGGTTACCTCTGAATGTCTGGCACCATTCTAAAGGTGCTTGTCTGGGTTTGGAGATAACGGTGTAGAGGTGCATGGGTGTTCCTTCTGTACAACTCTGATTGCAGTGGCAGTATGACTTTGTGGTGTGCTGTCACTTTCTGCGGAATTACTGGCATGTTGTGGAATGTGAGGTATTGCCATTACTTGGGAACCACGTGACACTTCCCATAGGCTTCCTTATAAAGATATATATATATATATATATATATATATATATATATATATATATATATATATATATATATATATATATGTATACATATGCACACACACACATAACTATGTTATCATCACTTTGTTGGCATTCTAAGTAGATGTAGAAGATTCACATTTTAATAGTAACTATGTGTTTAATGTAATCATTCCGTGTCAGCATTCAGTTCTGTATATAAATATATGGTAATGCTTTTAATCTTCCTAAGCAGACAAGTGCTGCTGCTGCAGACATTGATAATAGCCGGTCTCCATCCCACCTCTGATTATTATAGTGCCATCATCTTCTGTGTCATAGCCATTTACATCTGGAGTTAATGGGACAATTGTTGGAGCACCCCCCCCCCCCAGTACTTGTATGGGAAACTGCATTCTGCCTTGCCTTGCTTTTAGCACTTTGAACCATATAATTTGCCCTCTTCTTGCACTGTGTTAATGTGCAGTTTCTTCCACTGATTGCATTATTGTCTGAGACAACTTTGTCCTCTCAGCTTGTTTGGACCCCCTTTAATAAACAGATGTCTTATTTCCTAAGGATTGCCATGAGGATGGGGTTTTCCTTATTTGAGAATTTGACCTTTCTCTGCCTAGATCCATTTTTTTGCATCATTTTTATATATGAAAAATATGCCACATACATACACAAAAAACATTTTATGCGATCATCAGTCAATCAACACAACAATGAAAGTGTGTCTGTCATCCTCCTATAAAAACGTTAGGTTACACACACCCCATAATTATATACACTTCAAAAATCTCACTCCAGCCAAAAAAACGTTTGCTATACTACTGCCCGCAGTATCATAAATGCATTCAGAACAGTAAGGCAATCAATTTGTTAATAGATCCATCCCTCCTCTAGCCCTACCATTGTCAAGTATTCATAAAACTTTCATTTTTATTTAAATAAAGATATATGGGTTCAGCCAAACAACACATCCTTACTGCTTCAGCACTTCAAAATTAACACACATATGTATGCACAATCACTCAGTGACACCAAAGTAATGATTTTCTTAGTGATCACTAATCATTTCTACTGCTGCTGTAATGATTTTTCCATTTACAAATAACAGCTTTACACTAGTCACTAAAGCCATTGTTCTATGCCCATCATATCAGTAAAATAAAAATGTCTTCAGATTAACACACTAATTTTATATCACTTGAAGTGTTTCATATTAATTTATAATATCTGTATTATTTTTTCTTACTTTAAAAAAAGTCTGGGGTTTCCCCAAGTCATTCGCTGCCTAAGTGAAGTAACTGCAAGGTAATATGGTAGTATTAAGACTATATCATTTAAATTCAGGTCCATCTATACATTTTGTCTGTAAACTTGACCATTTTATGTTAATTCTATGAATCACACTAATACACAAATGTGTAAGGCCACTTATCCACTTAACTAGTTCTTGGCTACTCGTGAATGTTGAGCTGTGGAAAGTAGCGGAGTCCACAGTCCTCAACACTCCCTAGCATGCCTTAGGAGCATGCAGATAGTATTAGATATGCTCAGAGTTGAATATGGTTTGAAAAAGCAAAATGGAGTCATATGCATGACAGTTTACACAGCCATGAAGTACAGTCCATGGGAAGGGAAATAACATTTTCTAATCTATATTTAGATATTTCTATACATGCTACTTTTCACATCTTTGTGTTCATAAACTGTAATTTTTACTGCAAACATTATTAAAATTGACTCATAAAATTAAATAACACTGATATTGTCCACACACTTTTATATGTCCTGATATAAGAGTTTATTCTAGCTGCCATCTCTCTTCTGCCAGTTGTTGTTACAGCACCATGAACCTCTACACACTTTCAAGTCTGTTTCCTCCCACCTTCCATGATGATCCCCTCCCTCCTTCTCCAGGGACTGTTGATTCCCATCATCTAACAAAACCCATTTGAGACTTATGACTGCTGAATATACCAGATGGCCTTACAGCCCTTCTTGTTTTAAGTGCAATACAGTGGAATCTACTCTATTTCTTGATTAAATAACAGTGTAAAATGTCTTCCACTGCCCTAACCTTCACTCTCTCATCATGAGAACTGTCGTATAGGCAGCATTTCATAGGATCTATTATTTCATTTGTTAACATTGTATCTTGACAATTATGTGCCTACATCTTGCATTTCCTCACCCTGAGTGCCCTGCCTACTTGTTGATCCAAACCACAAGTCTCCTTGACCAGTTCAGTGGTCTAGTCCTTCACAAATTGCATGTAAAACATTTAACAGCAAAGTACTAATTAAATGAAAGAAGGAGTTATCTGGTCCGTTATTAACAAATCAACAGTACGATCATTAGGTACAATTATGCATTCCAATAGATTTAAATGATACCTTCTCTATGGCGGCTGCAACATTTTTCTCTTAAAATTACTTTAAACAGGATTCTTTCTTATTAATAAATTTAAGTTCAATACTAATTACTCCAAATAAATCTTCATTACCACTTCAAAGTATCCATTTATTTCCAATTATATAATTAATAGCATTGTTATCTATATTATTAGTAATCTATATGTGTGAGCTCTGCATTGTAAATTCATTGTTACTAGACTATCACCATGTGAAATTCCCTTGGTTAAAAAGTAAAATCATAAACATATTTCTCAGTTTGTACTGTTTTAATTCAAAACCTTTGTCTGCCATTGTTAGTGTAGAAAGCTTTATAACTTGATTTATAGCAACATATCTTTGTAGTTTGGGTGATGGCTATTAGCATGCAGATAGTTTTTAACAAACATGTTTTTTTTCAAAACAGTTTGGCAGAAAGCACTTTCAAGATCTAAATCTAACTGAATATGCTGTCTTTTGATATATTAAATGAAAACTTTAAAACACTTGTAGCATTTTGTAATTCAAAAACAGAAAGTTGAAAATGTTCTTGCGCACCCTGCCGTATTAAAACTGGGCATCTATATAATGACCATAAAACTTTGCATGTATAAAAGAAGCTAATGTATACAATGTAGTACCTTTCCTAAACTCAAATGAGGAATATCAGATATAACACTGCACTAATTTCAACTCCCAAAATGTATTGATAATACCTGCTATGAAAGGCAAGACATTTTTGTAATGTTAACTCCAATAATGTATGCAATGTATTATTTATGTGAATCAGAAGGAAAGTATTGCTTGTCGGAAAACCTCCTACATGTTCTATGTTCAAAATGCTGAGGAATGTATTTAAAAAAGGAACGAATGCCTACTGCCTAAAAATAAGCAATTAGAACATATAATTCAATATTTGTTATTTTAATGTAGGAATCTCATGAATACATTATAAAAGATTTTATTATAAAAACTGTCAGCAGAAATGAAAGCAGAAATAATGTCCTTAAAAGGAAGATGAAAAATGTTTTTATGAATTGTTAGGATTCCCAAAAAACACATATTTTGTGATGTGGTACTTTCAAAAATTATATAATGTCAGCGATATGGAGTTTGTAGGGAGCATTTCATAAACAAATTCAAACACATTCATCTATGTATGTATAAATATCATTAACTTCAGCCGTAATTAATTTTTTATAACTTGTCTCATTAGCCAGTACTGTTGTCATTAATGCAATCAGACTGATCCATTAACACATTCCACCACCACCTTTGGCTGTCTACATACATCTAAAAGAACTGTTGACTGTCATAGATTTCACATCTTCACTCTCTACAGTAGAGAAATTACTGCAGTAGATTCTTGTAGGTCTTTATGATACATCTTTAATGTCATTTGAACAACTGGTTTCAGAAAAATGGAAAGTGTATCAGATAATGGTGAATTAAAAGTACTTTTTTCATTTAAAAAAAAAATGCTAAGACATTATTTTCAAAACCATCACCATTTAAAATGTACTTTCAATTCAACTTCCTGGTATAAAGCCTTAACTCTAATAAGTTTTTGTCAAGTTCACTCTAGATAAGGGTATAAGGTAAAAAAAGAAATGGTGTTTAGTATATTTAGTTCAATGCCAGTAAATTTTGTAAAACTTGTCAGCAAATTTTTTAAAACTGAAGTTTAAAAAGGTAAAAACTTGGTCTGTACTGTCAGAATACTTAACGTTTCTTTCAGTGAGCACAGACACTCCATCTGACTATTAGCTCAGCTAATTTTACTCAAGTAATGAAGGTTTTGATTATGTCAGAATTCTCTTTGTGTAACAGATTGCTGTTGTCTGATTATAATGGAAGTGAGTTTAGACCTGTTAGTAATCCCTCTGCCTGCCTGGCATCCAGTCACTGTGAACATCAAGGGAAGGACTTGTACCCAGCAAGGCCTGCATAAAACTGTAGCATAGTGCATATTTTTAGTAATGTGCCAGGGGATGTTGCTCCAGTCTGCTACATATAAAGGTGTCATATTAAAAATGAGTATGTACACTATAAAGCTGCCATGAGTCAGCCTGATTCTCTGCACACTAGTCCTCCAGTAAAGTAAGTCATAAGATAAACTCCATGTTTGTACAAACTAAATTTCAAACATTTTGCGAAATATTGCCTGGTTCACTTAGAACAGCTGCCTTTGCCACTCTGCATCATCGCCGGTTATATTGCAAGATGGAGTTTTACAGCAAGCTGAATAATGACTGGAAAACACTTTATTTGGGGAACATTTAATGTGGAATAGTAGTAAATGTTAATAGCAAAAGTGTGCTTACAGGAGTAGTTGGGGCCCTGTCCAATAATATGTACATGCATTGACAAGTTACAGGTTCTGTTTAATTACTAAATTTGGTCTGGAATAAAGGCTTGCTCTGTTGGAGTAGAGAAATAACACCTTGACTATGGCCAATGGAGTTTGGGGAACTCCTGAAGCTGGCATAGGAATCTGGGTATGCCCACTCTGTTTTTTAGGGGAAATTTAGGACCATCAATGCCATAGTCACTTGGAAGACATCAGAAATCCAAAGAAAGGCCCATCAGTAGGCATGTAACCACAAAACTGCTTTTGTGGTAGCCTTCAACATCTGCGCATGGCACCATGTACGCAGAAGAAGGCATTGTCAGCAGTGATATGATTTAGACTTTCTGCTGTCCCGCCCAGGGAAGGTCAAGGGTTTATCACTTAAGCACTTTTTCCCTACCAAATTATCTCTCTTTGCCAAGATGCCAGTGAGGGAACAAACCATTGTCATAGTTGTCTGAGTGACACACCATCCAGACAGCCTTCTCTTTTGTGCTGCGGATACCCAGCATTTAAGAAAGAACGGGCTTAAGTTCATTCAGGGCTGGTTTGATAGTCATCAGGAAAATGGCTGAAAGATGGCACCAACAGCAAACTCATATATGTTAAGTTGCTAAAAATATTCAAAGGCCTTGTAGGTACTGCCTTAATTGCATTCAGATCTCAGGAGCAAACTAATGGCAAGCTGTCAAATATTCCTAATGAAAAATGTTACTCTCTCCAGGATCACTACTTAGTATGGCCTACTGGGCCATGAAAGCCCCCCACACTCTGTAACCTACTATATCTTCAAAGAACTAATGGTTCCTTAAACATACATATAAAGGAGTTCAATCCATATCAATAAACTAACAGGACACATCAGTGTGAGGTTTGTTATCCAAGCATATTCCTCAGCCATAGAATGAACAAAGCCTGCATATTAAATAATGTAGTACCCTAGCTGCAGCAACATTACTTCAGGGAATAGGATGGGCGTTCATTAATGCTCTCCGGGTTTATCCTTTGAGATCCTCCTTGAGGCAGGATGTCACTCTTTATGTTGTGTGTCGTGGGTTAGGCTGATAATGGTCTGATAACTGATTATCTAGTATCCAATTGATCCTGTGAACCTATAACAATGTCTATGTCATAGATGACTCTACAGTGAGACATACTGACTCAGCATTTGCTAGGCTAAGCAAATATAGGGAGATGGTTAGCCACTACTCAAGTGCCAGAATTCATGCTGTCCTTAAATCATTCAACTACCTTCATCCCAAGTATGCATGCAACATGTTCATTGGTCAAGCAGGTGTGAACAACCTTTTATATCTGACAAAAACATATGAAGATCGATATGTCTGAGCCATCACAGTATGCATCTAATGTTGGCTGTGAGAATGATGCTGCATTTTGAATAGAAAGTAATCTCAACAACTGACCCAAATACTGGTGTCATTCCAGGGGAACCAATGTTTGCCGTCCTTGAGGGAGATGATTGACAGTCCCATCTGCTTCACTAGGAATGACTGGATCTTTTAGTTTTGCCCTATCTGCATCTTACTATTATGTTCTGAATTTATGTACTCTTTCTGTATAAAATATATCTGATTAAAAAGATTATAATGTATCTTCTGTTCTATGAGCTCAGGACATGGCTGAAAAGGGTCAGTACACCACTCCACGTACCTGATACACAAATAGTAAATAAATTAAATGGTGTGCACCTCCTTCCACAGGGTTTTGACAGAAATGTTTTCCACCACATAGTTGCTTTTTGTTCAAGAACAGTCTCCTACATCTGCCAACCTCACAAAATCAAATCAAGCCTATACTAATGTGGCACTGTTGAGACATAAAAGCCAAAGTAGAAAGATCCAACCCTTAAGACCTACCTGATGCTTGAAAGAATAGACCTTTGTATAATTAAAGAAACATTGTTCCAATGAAGGCACAATGACCTTTCTAAACTTGGTTTTATTGCCTAACATTGTGTTAGACTCTCCAATGAAGATGGTCTATCTCAGGTGGGTTGTGCAAATTTGTCTTCATCGTCCCTTCACCTTGTACCTACTCCAGTAAGATTGGCCAGCTAAAAACAAACTCTACCATATACCTGCAGCCTATGACAATTACCATAACAAACTACAATCCATAACTCCTCAGCAGAAATACAATCATTCTAAGTGACTTCAAATATCCAGACAAAGGCTAATATAAACTACAAACAACAAATATGCACAATGTTTTCTGATATCAACACCTGCTTTCTAGAATGAATAGTTTCCTACACCTACTTGAGGCTCAGAAGATCAGTTTCTTACAGGTATGGCACTGTTATGTATTAGACCCATAGCGTATCCCCATACTGGACAAAACTTGAGCATCTTGACATTCTATTCTGCATAAGATCCCACTCAAATGGTACCCTCAGATCCAAATGTCTTCAGCTGTTTCTCCTATGCAGACTCCATAGTGCAAACTACTGATCTTATGAAATTTAAAATCTCCCAACCACATAAAGAGCCTTATATCTAAAATGACTACATTTATGACTGACTCTTACTCCAATCTAAGCTGATGCATTGAGACCTCTGTCCTCATTCATCACAAACACATTACCAAGTTCAGAAACAAAAATTTGGAGGAAGCCTACGATTAACAAACGCTACATCAAGATTAAAATACTCCTGGCCTTAAAACTAAGACCAGATTCCAAAGACTTTAAAAGCATCATCAAAAGAGTAAACAAGAAACTAAGGCAAAAGATAAAGCCAGCAAGACCGAGTAAGAGCTGGATATTGCTATGACCTCTAAAGATAACCACAATGCTGTCTTTGATTATGTCAGAAAATTCAAGAGCAGTACACAACATTGCATTCAGTTGATATCAGATATTACCACACACTCAGACCCAGAGGTTGTCACAAAATACATTTGCAGGCAAATTTAAATCTGCCTTCTCCCTGTTACACATTCCTTTTTTTCCCTTTCACACCATCCAGTTCCCACCCCCATTATTACCATAGTTCAAGTATTTACTGGCCTCTCCAAAACAAAGAACATGAGTTCTTTGGGTCTTGACAATATGCCAAGCTGTTCTTTTGCTAGAACAAAACCCAGCCTCAATCACTACCTAGTAGTCCTGTCCAGCTGGCTTACTGGTTCTGTTCCTGAAGCCTGAAGAGCAGGTGTCTCCAAAATGATAGCCCACCTACTGACCCAAGTATCTATAGACTGATTAGCCACACTAATCCCATATGTAATGCAATCAAATGTATCGTCATGGAGTTAATAAATATGGTTATTGGCAGTATATGGTTCCTTGACCCAAATCAATCTCGATTTTTGAAATGCAAATCCTGACTACTTAATGTGGGGAGCTTTTTTGAAAGAATTATAGAGACAGTAGGCAAAGGAAATCAGGACACACTTCTTACCTAGACTAACTGAAACCTTTGACACTACCTTTCAGGTAAGAATCATAAATTTTACCTCATACATTACTTACTGCATAGCGAACCGGTTAACAGACGAAACCCATTCCATTAGGCTGGGTTGTACACTTCCTCAAAAAGACTCATCCCAGAGATTGTCTTCTTAAAATATTACTCTTAAGCAATAACCAACAATATGGTGTGGTATACTGAAGATTTCCCCACGGCTGGCATGGTTTAATCCCAAGGGCAAAGTAAATTTCAATATACCACAATCACAGAGTCAGTTATTGCTATTCTACAATGACATTATTTAAAAAAAAATACTTACTTTTCTTAAAATAATGCCTTTGTATAATGGTGCCGTACTGTCCTTCCACAGATTGTGGTATTCTGCTGCCTTATTTTGATGTACTGCACATGCATATGGGACTTGCGTTTCCACATATACCCAGTACATCATGGCTTTGAAAAGGAAGCAATGGAGAAAATAAAGTCTCCATTGCTCCGTTTTTGCTTTCTTTTTTTTTTTTTTTTTTTTTTTTTTATTATAAAAAAAAAAGGTTCTGGATACTTTAACAGTAGGACAGAGAGAGACAGAATGGAAGAAATACAAAGAAAATCAGGTATGTGTCTTTAGTTTTAAAGAACATATCTGACTTTCTTTGTATTTCCTCCATGCTGCCTCCCTGGTATGTCCTGAGTCCGGACTATAGATTTTTTTTTACTTTTTGTTAAAAGAAAAAATAAAAGTTATAGAATATACGAATGGAAAGAAGTCCGGGTGACCAGACCATTTTCCGTTGGTATACTCTGGGATTTACAATGGGCATGCTGGTTGGGCTGGCCAATCAGTGGCTTTGGGTTGCCAAAGTTTGATGATGACTACAAATTAAGATATGTTATATATATATATATATATAAATATATATATCACAGTGTTCTGACCATGGACTGAAGCTGAAAACTAAAAAAAATGTGCATTGTACTCTTTGGGATATAACAACACTCCCTCAATTACCAAATAATGGCTTACAGCTCCTTAAAGTTCAAACTGCTCTTAGAGACTTAATTATTTATGAAATATATTTCAGGTCCAGTAAAGTTATAACATCCCTCTACCTCACCACTATCAGCTCCATAACTTAATAAAATACCCCTGGGGTGTAGCCAGTTTTTTTTCAAACTGTACTCTGAGGTCTAGCACTGCTACCCTGCTCTCGTATCACTGGTGGCCCTCTCATCTGCAGTTAGAGGTGATTTTGTCATTACATGAAGATGTCATCCTCCATATTGCCCTCAAGTACCCCACTGTTTTATTCTTGAGTTCCCTACATCACCCACATTTATTTTCTGCTTTTCCACGCTGTGGTACTCTTCATTTATGTCCTACCTGCTTTTAAGACCCCTTGCCAGAACTGGACTGTAACAATTTATTAGGAAATAGTGAAATTAAGCCAGTAGTCTGGGGCTGCTGGGCTCCAGGAAGTCATGGGATTCTAGATGTCCTGAAGTACATTAAAAATTTTTGATCTAATGATGGCCTCAGAAAAATAATAAATAAGGGAAGAAATTCAGTCTGACTTATTTCTTTCAAGGTAGAAAAAGCTGTGCACACTGCTTAATACTTAAAGCTGTTAAAACCGTAGTCCCCAATAAACAAAGAAGAAAATGCTTGTGAAGACAGAAATCATATCCAAAAATACTGCCTGTCTTCCAACCATACCTCTCAACTGTAAAGATTCTGGTAGATTGTCCAGATTTTTGATTCACATTTTTAGTCCATTTTGCATAAAAGTATGGTTTTCTGGCAAATCACTGGCAATTCATTAAATATTGAAGTCAGACAATAATGACAAATCTTTGCGTTTCAAACTTCATACTTTTCAGGAAATTCATGCTAATCCAAAACCTTTTGTTCTATCAATTTTCTAAGTTTGTATGAGCGATATTTATAAAATGTTCCTATTTTGGGCCTTTATCCCCCATTATATATGTCTTTGTCCAGATTCCTTGCTCTGAAAGGATGAGAGGTATGCTTCCAACCTCGCTAAAAACATGAGACAGTTACCTTTTATATATTCTTTTGGTATTAGATTGTGAAAGAAAAAAAAAATTGTCAGATTTGAAGTTGCTGCTATCATGCATGTGCCCAGGAGTTCTCTTCACCCTTTCCACAAAAGATAGCCACATTCTGTGTCTACCCCTCTGATGCTAGACTAAGACAAAGGCAAAAGAACAAACAGAGCATTAAACTTCTATATGTTGCTCTCAGATGCACATACACATACACAGCATGGCTCCTAACACCTACAGTCACACATATACACACCTCATGTTTGACTTTGAGGAAGGTGAAAAAACAAAACAATCCTACAGGGTGGGATTTGGCATAATGGTTAAGGTGTTTACCTTACAGACACAAGGTGCAGGATTTGATTCTCACATGGATTAATTGGCTAGGCTTTAAATGGCCCACAAGGGCAACTAGCCTAGTAGTAATCTATAATCTAAGAACAGCAGTAATGTGTTATATATTCCAACCTGTTATTCCGAAATGGTACACATCCAAACAAGCCTTCTGTGTACACCAGTGAGGTTTGAGTGTGTGGAAAATTAAAAACACAATGATCACATTGTTCCCAACCTCCCATCTACACACACATATACAAATACAAACTATAATGAGCATAGGTATACATCTCTGAAGATTAATTATGAGAAAAATTAAACAAACGATGACCACTGTCTGCACCCCTGATACAAAGTAAAATCTTCTGTGCACAATTCTGAGGTTTAATTGTCAGGAAATTTAATGCTCACAGTGTCCTCAGCTCCTCACATAAGCTATAGCAAACTTCTGTCCACACCTCTGAGCAGGACAGAGGCCAGTACTAAGCCTGTGTCAAAATCCTCATATACAGCCTGCATTGTGGGGGCTGCAAGGCTCATAGAAGGACTGAGGCTGTAGACTTCCAGTGACATTAAACTTATTGACTATGTAAACCAGAGATGACAGGCAGTGATAAGATTGCAGGGAAAGTATTCCAAACACTTTACACTAAAATGTATTAGTCCTGTAAAAAAGTGAGAATAACAACTGTTTGACTTCAGCAAATGATTATATGTTATGTCCACAAGCACCCTGCACACTAGTCCTGCAAGGGCAAACAAATGACCATTTAATCTGTGAAAACAACAAAAAGGTCACATACTATCTTCATCTACAGATGGCACCATCAACAACCAGCAGTTGACTATGTATACTCCAACCATCTGAGCTGATCAAAAAATAATGGCCACAATAGTGTATCTTATCTCGATAAAACAGAAGTCGCTGAGCTGCTTTCCTCAAAGGCAAAGGAGTAGTTACATATTAAAATTTAATGAAAAGAAAATCATTTTTAATTTGATTTTTTATACCTCAGCAGTTACATTTTATATGAGTGAATCTTCAAAATTTTGAATGTCTTTCTGCCAAAAGAACTGATTGAATTCTCTTACTACTGGTTTCTGTTCATGTGAGCTCATGATATTGGGATAGTTGGGGGCGCCTTTACTTTACTGTTGTGCAATCTCAGAGTTGGTATATATAAGTAACAAGGAGTGTGGATGTAGAGGGCAGTTGCCCCCTGTATAAAACTGTTTTTTTTCTTTTTTTTAATTTTTTTCACTGTTATTTTTGGATGTGATCTTTTTAGATCCTTTTTGTTAGTTCTTTGTGACCTTCTATTAGGTAACCACCTTAATATACAAAAACAATAAAAAGATCACTGTAATGCAGACATACGTTTAGATATGGAACCACACCATTATACATTCATATTTATACAGCATTTATTTTACTCTGAAGCAGACTGAATGATGCGCATCTGTTTTTAGCAGACTGTTTTCTAAAAGTTGCACTCTGTCAACTTACAAAGACCATTCTGGCCTGAATTCCACCTTAACTTCATATGACATTCTCTCTCTAATTGTTCAAGAGAAATTCATGTAATTTTGAGAAGATGAGTTCTTGATAATCTGACTTTCATTTTGTTTTGCACAGTCCCATAGTTTTTAGGCAAACTAGACAACAGAACCTCAAATAAGTGCATGCCAGGCAGAACATGTAAAACATGGCCATTTTGTTATAACAAATACAAATTATGTAAAATATTACTTTTCCTAGAAGAATTTTATTTTTTGGTTCTTATTTCACAAAAACCTACCAATTATATTATTCTGATATGAATTGATCAGCTTGAAAAATACAAAATCTGCATTTTTTTGTGAAATGAGTAGCAAAACTAAAGTAGCCAAATTGCATTTGCTTGTACCTTACAATAAAGTACTGTTTGCTTTTAACTGTATGGAATACTGCTACAAATTTCTCAGAACAATATACCATGACAATATACAATATACACTTAACTGGTAACTTAAAGAAATAAATGGAGCTTTATCTCCATACTGAATTTAAACTGAAGGGTCAGAAATCCATTGCAAAAAAAAAATAATCAGTACTCAGGAGAAATATTTTTTTTACTTCGGCTATATTGACAACTCAGTAAACAAGTATTTTAAGCTATTACTGTACTCACACAGCATAAGTTCACCATAGCACCCACAATGAAAACATACAGTATAGCACAAAATGTAAAGGCTGTAGAAATAAAGGCACATGAACTAAAACATTCCGGACCTATCTTTAAAAGGTTATTTCTTTGCATTATTTTGATATTTAAATATGAAACATTCATGTTATAACATGTCTAGGCTTAAAACATGGTTAGCCGAGTACACACCTATGAACCTATGAACCTATGAAACTATAAACATGGCAGTCAGCTACAAAACACACCTAAGAATGCAATTCTACAGTTTCAACTGCAGCACACCTAATGAATTTGAGTCTAAATATTTATCCAGTTGAAGGAAAAGCATTGTCACCATGGTATTTTGAAAATGATTTTTTTTCCTGGTGAAATATAGATAATGTTTACTTCTGATATAATGAGAACTTAGTGCACATATGCCCTGGTCACTAGTTTTACCCAGCCTTTTGTAAATAGTTTCAGCAGCCAGGTCAGAGCTGGATCATGGTCAAATGGGGCCCGATGCAGGGAACAGACCAGGGCGCCCAATCTGCAGCCATTTTGTTGTACTATTAGTTATTCTCCCCCAGTTACCATAGAAACTGCTCAAATCTGTCAGTGTGCATGCTATTTTCCTCTTTACTTTTGAAATGAAGGGATAGATATAGATGTAATTTAAATATCCTTTGTTGACATGACTAATCCCACTAAGCTAATAACATCTTTTCAGGGGAGACTCTTGATATTATTTTTACTCCTAGGGGAAATTTAGGCAGGGCATTGGGGACCCCCCCCCACAAGATCTCACCATTACCAGACAGATGGGGCCTCAGTTTAATGTCCCATCCAAAGGATGACACACCCAGTACTGCAACGCTCCTTCTCCCCCTTAAAATATATTGAAGTATCAGCAAACATTCTAAATGACGTGGGTGTAGAATACATAGCTTTCTGCACCAAAGGCAAGTATGCTACCACTATGCTACCACTTGTGCTGCTAACACTGATTCAAAATTCTATAGCACAAACGCTGATGGCCATTTGCTAAACAAAACAGTTATATATTGAAAAAGACTTAGTATGAACAACAGTAACCTTCTCTTCCCCTGAAACTCACATTCATTGAAAATGCACCCAAGCTCATGTTCCTTGAAAATGCACCAGAAGCTCAGATTCCTTGAAAGTGTACATAAACATACATTTCTTGAAAATTCACCCCTGTAGTTTTTTACATTAAGCAGTGAAACAAAATGTATGCACCAGTAAAGGACATAATTACTTATTCCGGCACATTATTTATTTATTTTATTTTACATTTTATTTTACACATGTTGACCGGGATAGTCCGACTGGATACCTGTCCATTTTCAGCGGATGCCCAGGGAGAAAATCTCCATACAGTAATGTGTTACATACAATAGACAGACAATTTAAAGAATATGAGTCAAACTGTTGTAAATATTAAAACTATCATAAATCAAACTGTTAATACAAATATATAAATCAGAAATTAGCACTAAATAAGTGTAGGACAAAACACAGAAGAAATAATTAAAAAAGAATTCATACAGTCAAGAGTTAGGTAGAAAAGAGCAGGTCATAAGGTAAAAGGTAAAAGGTGGCAGGAAGAAGTAAGGGGAAGTGGAGGTTAGACAGGAAACAGGGAGGAAAAGATAAGTTGTAAGCTGATTGAAGGGATGATAAGAGAGATATGAAGAGAACAAGATGTGTACTAGGTTAGAGTGGGGAGATTACAGGGGCAAGTAGTGAGGTGGGTAAGGTAGAGTTTAAGAGAGATTTGAAATGTATGAGTCTGGGATAGGCTTTTTAGAGTCAAGGGAAGCCTGTTCCAGAAAATGGCTGGACAATAGCTATATAAATTTTGTCCTGCACACTTATGTTTGTAAATTTGTAGAAGATGTTGATCTGAGCACCTTAAAGATTGAGTGGGAGTGTAATAGGAGACTAGTGAAGAGAGGCTAGGACTGGAAAATGGTTTGCTGAGAATGAAGTGAACAGTGAGAAGTTGGATAGATTTGAGATGGTTATGAAATTCAAGCCAGTGTAGCGTCTTGAGGGTAAGACAGTGATGGGATTTGTAAGGCAAGTTAGCAGCAAATCTAGCCACTTTGTTATAGGTAGATTCAAGTTTAAAGAGAAGTGTAGACTGAAGGTTAATAAAGATTTGTGCACTATAAAAATATTAGGGAGAAAATAGGCATTGGCAAGGGTTATTCTAGTTTCAGGAGTGAGATCTTTTTTATTTATATAAAGAAGACCAAGCTTTTGATGGGTTTTCTTTATACTGTGATGTATGTGAAGGTCAGATTTCAGTTGGTCATCTATAATTACTCCAAGGAGCTTGGTTTGGGTTTCTGGAGTTATTGTGGTGCTGTTGAGTGAGGAGATGGTGAAGGACGATTTAAGAGAGAGAAGAAAAAGTAGTAGCTTTGTTTTTTTTTGGGGGGGGGTAAGTATAAGAAGGTGTTGAGTTAGCTAAGTTTCAGTCTGGTTAAAAGATGTTTGTGTGAGGGTTAGTAGTTCAGTAGGATTGTCAGCTATAGATATAATGGCAGAGTCATCTGCATACTGTATGAGAGAAAACTGGGGACAAGACTTGTGGAGTTCATTAGTAAAGATGTTAAAAAGGAGGGGTCCAATTATGGAGTCATGTGGAACACCTGTATTAATAGGGAGAAAAGGAGAGAGAGCAGAGAGCCATTTGACAGACTGATACCAGTCTGAGAGGTAGCTGCTGAACCAAGAGATAGTTGTTGGGGAGAGGTTAAGTTGAGAAAGTTTGGAGAGAAGGATAGAATGAGAGACTGTGTCAAAAGCTTTGGACAGATCTAAGAATAGACAAGAAATTAGTTTATTATTGTCTCTGGCTTGAGAGATAGTATACTGGTAAAAGAAATAAGTGCAGTGGAGGTACTATCATGTGGACGAAGGCCATGTTGGGTAGGGGTGATCAGACTGTATTGCAGTAGGTGGGCCAGGATTTGTTTATGTATACAATGTTCAAGGACTTTGGAGAGGGGAGAAAGTATAGCAACTGGTCTGAAGTTTGAGAGTTCTAAGGAGTTGCCATCCTTGTGTATAGGAATAGTATAGATTTTTTTCCAGATAGTTGGAACAGTTGATTCAGTGATAGAATGGTTAATTAGGATGGAAACTGGGTATGCTATGGATGGTGCAGCGTGTTTTAGGAAGATAGGTGGTAGGTTGTCAGCTGATTTCAATAAACTCTGCTTATTAGTCTGGTAGTTGGTGTAGAGGATTAAGGCTCTCATTTCCTGTACTCAAGCTACATGGTTTGAACCTGAGCAAGTTAATTAACTAACTTCCTATATCTAATTAAGGCAATTCTAGTAGCAGGTTCAAGCAAGCAGTTGCAAAGCAGTGTGAGAAGTTCCACCATGCGTTGTAGTGTGTGTATCTAACATCTTAAAGAAAAAAAAACATACGCCTAATGCATGCAAATTGTTTTTTGTTAAAAAATAAATATTGTGGCAGCCTCTATTGGGTCTCCCAAGCCAGCAGGCCATAGACAACTGCCTGGGTAACCCAGCGCTAGATCCACAAACCCATCTGAATCACTAGATTTTCTAGCAGTATATAAGAGGCCATATGCCAGCCCATGTTCTACTATTGCTGATAAGCTCACTCTCATAAATACTAAGTCATCATAATCAAATGGATAGCTAAATGGCTTCCTGGCAGAACTCATACAGTTATGGTTGGTGGTATACTTTTCTCAAAACTGATGGCCAGCAATGGTATCCCACAAGGCTCAGTACCGGGTCTACTTTTATTCAGTAAGCACTTTGCAGACAGCAAGGATCTCTTACTTACAAAGTTTGCTGATGACTGCAACCCCCATAACCCCACACTAATACCTGGTGTCAAGATGACAGACTCAAGATAAATGCAAAAAAAAAAAAAAAAAAAAAAAAAAAAAACAGCATTCCACTGTTTGGAAATCATGAGCTCTCCTCAACCTACCATATAATGAATGCTCCCCTCAGAGCTGACATGGTTATTAGAGACTTTGGCACATTTGTGGACAAAATAGTTCCTTTTGACACACAACAACTATCACTAGGAAATCCTTTCATCCAGTCCAACTAATTACTAAAAGTATAGCCCCAAGATCTAAGAAGTTATTTCCTCTCTAGTCCTCCATAATCTGACCCATAATAAAATACAATGACCCCTTCAGCAAGCACATATCCAAATGTAATGCAGAACTCAAGAAACCCCTGTCCTAGAGGTCTACTACACTAATTACCTAGTTTAAACCTATTAATCTACAAACTTAAAAGAGAAAGCCCCCCAAAAAAACAAACAATCTAGGATTAAATTCAGTAATCACCGACAAATGAAATGAAAACATCTCTGAAACAACAAGCTCATTAGGGACAGAAGATAAATCAGGATGATTAGTTAACCCTTTCAGATAATAAGTTTAGACTGAATCACAAAACAAGAGCAATACAACAGCATTCAGATAAAGCAGCATTGACTAAATGAAAAAAACAAAATATAGCTGGAAAGGGGGTGTCTGTGGGAGGCCTTTATAAAGACAAATACTTCTTGGATGGTCTCCAGCTCAGAACAACAACTCGTGTTTGAACAACACATTTTGCTAAAAATATTTGTCCAAGAGGAGGGTGTGAACAAATAAATATATGGCCAACAACAGCTATTATGGGAACAAGAAAAATAAAATCATATGTCCCTAAGTAGTATATATATAAAAAAAAAACTTTAAAAATGCTAGATGTAGTGAGCCACAGAAAATAAATAAATGCAAATTAAAAATCAGTAATGCAAAAGGTGGCATCTGTAAATGTTTTAACTGTATTCAGATTACTTCTAAAAAGGAAAATTACATAACTAATTCATAATTTTTTCCTAGTGTAATGCTTGCTACATTTTATACCACAAACAGATTACTCCAGCACTCAGTTTTGACTGCAAATGTACAGAAGAATTATTTGATTATCAGATCAAGCCTCCTATTTTAAGCATGCACAACTGTGTCCTTCACCCCACCCTAACTATGCAACTAATTAAACATGCAGTTTGAGTTGAACGAAACAGACAGAATTTTATCAGTCAGGCAGCTGTATAAATATACACAGCCTGTGGAATAAAACAAAGGCTGTGCTACTAAGGATTGGAAGCCCACAAGTCCATTATAAAGCAGGCTCTAGGGCCACAAATACAGTCTAAAGAAAATGCCATGCCAACTGCAAAGACCTCTTTAACTTATTATCAAATACTGGCAGAGAAAATGAATATTCAATGAGAACAAAAACACAATATTGGATGGTATAACTAACAAAATCCAGTTGAAAGGAATACGACAAAATTTGAGAAGACTGGTTCTTTATATATGTTTGGTGGCAGTATACACTGAGTTAAAAAAATGAAAGATTGTAACTTGAATTGTACCCTCATGCTGTAGACTCCTCGATATGTGTCTGATAAGGGATGCACTAGACAATCTCAAAATACTGAAATGTCGAATTTCAGTATTTCGAGACTGAATAGCACAATCGTGACCATACACACACACACACACACACACACACACACACACACACACACACACATACTCCTACCTAACAAAACTAAAGCAAACAAAACAACATACACAAACACAACACAACACACACACACCCTACTTATATATACTAACTCTGAGGTCGCACTAAACACACAAGCACACAAAAAACACCACTACACACACTAACATCCCTAGCCAATACCCTTACACAAACAGCACTTACCTAAAACCCCAGATAAATCCTCAAACCAGACTGCACATCACAAACGTGACACCACGATAGCGGATTCAGCATTTCCGCAGTCGACATAGTGCAGTTTTGCATAACTTTACTTTCATGTATTCAGTCTTGAAGTACTGAAATTCGACATTTCAGTACTTCGAGATTCTCTACTGTTTCCCTGATAAGACAGGCAGGACATAACTTAAGAGAGGTGTTTAGGAAGTGATCCTTACCTCTGGTAAAATCAAGGTTTGATCCTTACCTCTCATAAAAGCATCATTGATTGAAGGCATATCTTTTTATTTGTGCTCAGCAGCAGAGCTGTTTAGCTGTCTGTGACTGATTCGACAACCATCTGGATATACAAAGCTGATATAAGTATACTTTTTTGCACTTGTTCTGTTTCAGTGATAGTTAACAAAACTGTACCACGTTTATTTATTTGTTTCATTGAATATTCATTGAATATTGGTGGTCTCTGTGTCTCTCTCTCTGTTTGCACTTTGTTTTTGCACCCTCTTGCCCGAGTGTTGTTGTATTCTTTAACTTGGTGGCTTTGGAATTGCCTTCCCCTGCTTTGTGCATCCCACCCAGCCCCATCTCATTTGCACACTTAACTGAGTACAGTGAAATAATTTGGGAAGGACTAGCCCTTGCTTCTTTGATTTCGGTCACTTCTACCAGTCCCATCTCATCACCTCTGTCTACTGTGTACAGAGAGAACATTTGGGAAGGCCAACCCCCTTAGTTTCTTACTCTTGAATTATCTTCTGTTTCCTCCCTCTCCACTTAACAAAAATAATAAAAAAAAAATGACACTTTATTCAGCTGATCTTACTGTAACTGTGTTCTGACTACTTTATTACCTTATTTTGCTTTGTTGTGTGCTCTTATGTGTTCAAGTGCTCTTATTCTGCTGCATTTATTATTGCTTATTAGTAGCCTGACTAAATTTATCTGCTGTTCTAAGCATCTTAGTTTTGATTTTAGCACTTGTGCTTCGGGCTAGTTATTTTACATTTAAGGTTTTTGTGGTCTACACTCCTGTAGATAAACCCTTATCAAAACCCTCTGTCCATTAGTCCGCCAAGTATTCAGATCACTATGTCTGGGCAATTCCCATCAGTTTCTCCTGCCTGCCAGCCTGGTTGACATGGGCATACTGAGACAGTGTAGCCACTGTCTCATGTTCACTGACAGCCATCTTCTCCTAGCACATAATTATTCTACTTTTGAGAAATGCAGCTACATTAGTAAATTGGAATCCATGCATTCTCACACCACAGTCAGTATTCCTGACCAAGAAGAGATTGCCAGCACAAACACCATAACATAAGGCATAACAATAAACCAACCTTACTAGTCATCGGTGACTCAGTTGTGAGACACACAGATGTCCCCCTCACCAGGCTCAGTAAGGAGAAGTTCATGGTCAGTTGTCTGTCAAGTGCCAGAACCCGCCACATCACGCATGCATTTACGTCTCTCCACAACAGGTACACGTATGACTCTGTCATTGTCCATATTAGTATGAATGACTTGAGATGTACCTCCCTGGACTATATGAAGAGAGACATGATTGAGCTGTCAGAATATCTGTTCCAGGCAGGTATGACCCTAGCCCTAAGCAGCATCATACCTTCACAAAGAATGATACCACCATAACAACAAAAAATAATTGCCATCAATAATTGGCTTAGTTTCTGGTGTCTTTCCAAGGGGATCCTGTATCTTTCTGCCTGGAATGAGATGGTTGACAGCCTTGATGCTTTGCCAGAGATGATCTCCACCTCCACCCCTGGGATTCTGGATCCTGGCTAAGGTTCTTACCCCCCCACCCCCATTGTGCCTTTTTTAGACTATGTCCCAAAGACAAATCTTCCAACATAAAAGATATGTCAAAAAGCAACTTGAAGGTCATGCTGCTTAACACTAGGAGCCTTAACCTGAAAATGCACTCACTGGATGCTCTCCTTGCACTGGAAGATGCCAGTGTCTGTGAGGTCATGGAAACTGGGTTCCTATCATGTTGTCGAACTTTTAAAAGTTCGAACATCATATGGTCGACACCATATGATCGAACTTTTAAAAGTTTGAACATTTCAGTGGAGATCCCCGTACAGTGTGTCAATGGAAGTTTTCCATTGTCTGCAGTGTAGTGCAATCTCAGAGTTGGTGTATTTAAAGAGCAGGGGGTGTAGAAGCTTTCAGGTAGTTGTTTTCTGTTTTTTTTTTTTTTTTTTTTTTTTGATTTTGTTTGAACATATATGGTGTTTGAACTTTTAAAAGTTGGATTATCTGATATAGACCCACAGAAACTTGGTTCAGGGCTGTGGAGAGCACC
Organism: Protopterus annectens; assembly: GCF_019279795.1. NCBI lineage: Eukaryota > Metazoa > Chordata > Ceratodontiformes > Protopteridae > Protopterus > Protopterus annectens. The sequence continues at coordinate 1,681,841,570 of NC_056731.1, read as the reverse complement.
CATGCCTTACTAAGTTATACCTCTTTCCACACATTCTGACCCCAAAATCAGGTCGAGAAGACTAAGGGTGGTGGAGTCTCTATCTTCATTAAGGACAGGCACACCTTCAGACTGGTATGCCAGCATGAAGTCCTGGAATTTACTCCAGGTGCAACTGACAGTTGTCAAGACACCCACTCAAGTTATACCCAGCTATAGACCCCCCTCCATGACTCAAGACATCCACTCCTCCTACCTGGACCTACTTGACTCCATCAAGGTATCCCCTAACACCTTGATTCTTGTTGACTTCAGCTACCCCACCATAGACCGGGTGAACTATTCCTGCACTAATGCACTCACCCAATGATTCCTTGACTTCATCAGTTCTAACGCATTAGACCAGCATGTCTCATCCCCCAGAACTGGAAATAACATTCTGGGCTTGGTTCTCACCAACATGGGTGACTGCTTCACCACTCCCATAGTATGTTCTTCCCTTGTGAGATCAGATCATTGGTCTGTCTCCTTCAAAGTTTCTATTCCATCAAGCCCCATAGCCATAACCAGGCTAAAAAACTTCTCAAAAGCTGACTACAACCTCCCAAGGGAGGGTATCAGTAGCTTCACACCACCATCGCCCTCAGAGTATGCAGGCAACTATGCTGAACAGTATGCCAATGCAGTACACAAGCACCTGTACAACTACATGGACTCAACCATACCCAACAGAACTAAAAGCTGCTCCTCAAGAAAAAACACACCTGTTTGGTGGACATCCTCTATCAAAAGGCTTTGCAACAAAAGGAAGAAACTGTTCTCCAAGGGTAAAATGGAACAATTTCCAAACTGAAAAATCTCCTTCCTTAGCCTCAACTGGCAAATTAGATCACGAGTGAAAACTTTCAAAGCCAATTATGAATTATAACTAGCCTCCAAAACAAAGGGAAACCATAAACCCTTCTTCAGTTACATCAGGGATCTCCATGGCAAAGTCACTATCACTCTACTTGGTATTGTACAGATTGCTCAGAGGTGATCTGTGTCTTACCTACAAGGCAATACTGGACACTGCCCTGCTAGAGATATCCATAAGTCTCACTCCTCATGCATTACCTCCTTGAAAGGCCTAAATCTAATATGCAACATCAACAAAACCTGCTGGAGAGACAAGTTTGTCTCCCAGAGGCTGCTCTGTCTCTGGAATAGACTTCCCTTACATGTCAAATAGAGTACCTTGCTGACCGCCTTCAGGCACAATCTTTATGAGTGGATGGGAAACCAGAAATTTGTCCCAGGGGTTCCACCTGTGTCTCTCATTGACAGGGGCGACAGGTGCTGACTGAGGTTTCTTTTTTGGGGATAAACTCTTGGCTTGGGTTGTAAGGGCCCTAGCGCCATTAGCCTAGTAACCTCCTATAATCCTATCATCCTATGATCTTACAATCCTATGAGATGACTGGGATACTCCTATACAAGCTAATTTATCCCTATTTTAATCTTAAAAGGTTAGACATGCTCATTTCTAAACTTCTGACAAGTGTAGACTGACCATGCAGTGACATGCATGATTCTACTATTATCTACTATTCTACTATTATCACTTCAATAGTAGCCCTCAAGTGTGCATTTCATGTAATTTTGTTCCCATTTACAGACCAACACTGTGGACTAGATCTCCCCAGTCTCCTTCTTACAGTTACCTCATCACCCCAATGGCTCCTCCAATCACATCGTCCAGAGACAATCACTGCATGCAATAAGGAGGATGATCAGATAAATGAAAAAAAAAAGCTAGTCAGAATCATTCATGTACTGTACAGCAAACCTGATAGAGATGAGAGGCATCTGCCTCTGTTTCTGCCACTTAAAAAATCCTGGCAGTGCATTCAGATTTTCAGCCACAATTTACTGAGTTAATGAAGACTACATCACATTGTCATATACCTCTCAACTGTCTAGATTTTGCATAACATCCCTGATTTGCTTCATATGCATGCCCTGTTACACATAAATGTTATGATTATCTTATAAATCACTTAGGTTTGCAGTCAGTCAAAAATGTCACACATTAGCTTTCCAAACTTCTTATTGTTAAGAAAGTATATGTTAACACATATCATGATGTTCTATTAACTTTTAAAAGTGAATTAGAGTAATATTTAAAAATTGCCTCAGATATCTGAACCTTTGTTGCCCATTAATTTTGGCTATGTCCAGAATTCCTGAGTCTTGAGCAAAGAAGTTGAGAGGTATGCATTAGGCAAGCAGAAGAGAAGATTTCTATACCACAGCTAAAATCTGCTGCAGAGAATCTTAACTGTTAAAGCTCTATGGAACTGCAGTTTAAATCAGAGCACAATGACCAATTTAATTTCAGCCACCTCTGATTAAATTGTATAATTTTCCTCTAGCAGCCAGATGAAGAAATTCTGCATATCCGATGCTGGATATGCAAGATTTCTTTATCTGGCTGCTACAGGAAAACTAGCCAACTCAATCAGCTCCTGCTTGCATAGGTGAACAGTGGATGACTGCATAAATAAGGGTGTATATTTGAACAGTATTTCCAGTGTTTCTTTGGATTTTTGGTAGTGTGTTTGCTACCCTCTCTTTTTGACGAAGCGTATGCTATTGTATACATAGAGTATACTTAACAGTGTCTCTGCCTTTGATGTGTATCTGTTCAAGTACTTGGCTCAACTAGAAAAAAAACACAAAGGAAAACTCAGCTTTGGGCTTATTAAGCTACAGAGAATGCCTAAAACTGTCTTATCAACATGTTCTTACTAACCACTGCCTGGCCTACAAGATGAAAAATGATCATGTGCTTCTTCACTTTTCCATGTTCATAAAACTGCAAACACCATAAATATCCATTGCAGGGGCACAAATGTATGATGAAATATAAGCAGGACCTGTTTGGTCAAATAAATATCTCTCCCAAAGGATACCTTCCTCTGTAATAAGTGTCCACTCCACATCAAACAAAGGACAACTACCATTTTGTTGAAATTTAATTTAGACAATTGGAAAGCTCCTTCAGTCCATAATGGACAAGGTAGTAAGAAAACTTCATTGACTAGGCTAATCATGATCATCTTTACTCACTGCTTATTATAAACCTAAGAACATAATAACATATATTATGAACAAATGTATAAGGTCTGTGTAATTGTATTACTTTTTACCTTTGGTGACTCTGTTTTTGATATAGCAAGTATGAAAAAAATATAATAAATTAAGAGAATAAAGCACACTGCATGCACACACCCTTCCAAATGTGATAACTGATATGCTTTTTCATTGTAACACAACAATGCTGAAAAAGTAATAAATAAAATGAAAGAAACGCAGTGAACATAATGCAAATGTAGCTGGGAAATTACACGGAGCACTTCTCTGATGCCTTATCCAGTGATGTCTGCTATCATGGGGCATTCACATTAAATCTGTCTTTTTGATATAATAAATATTATGAAGCAAATATAACACAATACATAAATCAAGCACATCCTAGCACAAACTGTTTACCATGTGACAAATTAACGCACTTCTTTACAGTAACAAGATGATTCTGTAAAAGTAATACAGGAAATGAAGACTGAGCATAATACATATGAAGCTGAGAAATTACACGGAGTGCATCTCTGACGCCTTTTCTTTGCCAATGTTTATATTGCTACTTTAATAACTAACTGTACTGTCCATTTACCACATTAATGAATAAAAAAGAAAGGACAGAGCATCAGAAAATGTGCAAACAGTATATATGTGTCTGCATAACACATGTAGTGATTTTTTCCTGTACCGCATGATACATGTAATAAGCAGTTGTATAAATGAACTATTTATATACTAGTTATAATGCATTCATGTGAAGGATAAAGATAACTGTTAGTTGTTTATCAAGCCAAATCATGTACTCACACTCAATATATCATGTCACAGGTACCAGTGTGATTCCATCATAGTAAATATAGGTGCAAATGACCCAAGATGTACCTCCCTGGACAATATGAAGGCAGACTTAGTGGTGCTTTCAGTCTGTGTGTCTCAGGCTGGTATGAGCCTAGCACTGAGCAGCATATTACCATCACCGAAGATGATCTGTAATCCCAATCCCATTAAAACCAGTAAAAGTTA